>NW_013617473.1:48940-55349 GCF_000695525.1 Brassica oleracea var. oleracea | reverse complement strand
GTCTTTTTTAAATCTGGTTCGACAGAAAGGTCAAGACACGCCCTGCAAATGGAATAGTCGAAGCACAATTTCTTTATGGCTTCTTAAAAACATTTTTTTGCAGAAAAACTCGATATGCCCATCTTTAGTAGTTATATGGTCGGATAAATGTAACAAGGTACCGAACACCTTTCTACATTTAACATTGGTTCAGCCTTGACTTAGGCCACCATATATGATTATCTCGACCAGAGACATAACTCATAGCATTCATCGACTGATGCAGCGGATTCGATCTCGAGATAAAAAAACAATCGATTACCACATAAACTTAAGGATATGCTCCATTTTTTTAAATCTGGTTCGACAGAAAGGTCAAGACACGCCCTGCAAATGAAATAGTCGAAGCACAATTCCTTTATGGCTTCTTAAAAACATTTTTTTGCAGAAAAACTCGATATGCCCATCTTTAGTAGTTATATGGTCGGATAAATGTAACAAGGTACCGAACACCTTTCTACATTTACCATTGGTTCAGCCTTGACTTAGGTCATCATATATGATTATCTCGACCAGAGACATAACTCATACAATAAGCATTCATCGACAGATGCAGCGGATGCAGCGGATTCGATCTCGAGATAAAAAAACAATCGATTACCACATAAACTTAAGGATATGCTCCATTTTTTTAAATCTGGTTCGACAGAAAGGTCTAGACACGCCCTACAAATGGAATAGTCGAAGCACAATTCCTTTATGGCTTCTTAAAAATATTTTTCTGCAGAAAAACTCGATATGCCTATCTTTAGTAGTTATATGGTCGGATAAATGTAACAAGGTACCGAACACCTTTCTACATTTAGGATTGGTCAACCTTGACTTACGCCACCATATATGATTATCTCGACCTGAGACATAACTCATACAATAAGCATTCATCGACCGATGCAGCGGATTCGATCTAGAGATAAAAAAAATGTAATTACCACATAAAACTAAGGATATGCTCCATTTTGTTTAAATATGGTTTGACAGAAAGGTCTAGACACGGTCTGCAAATGGAATAGTCGAAGCACAATTCCTTTAAGGCTTCTTAAAAACATTTTTCTGCAGAAAAACTCCATATGCCCATCTTTAGTAGTTTTATCGCCGGATTATGTAAAAAGGTACCGAACACCTTTCTACATTTAGCATTGGTCAACCTTGACTTACGCCACCATATATGATTATCTCGACCTGAGACATAACTCATACAATAAGCATTCATCGACAGATGCAGCGGATGCAGCGGATTCGATCTCGAGATAAAAAAATAAGCAATTACCACATAAACTTAAGGATATGCTCCATTTTTTTAAATCTGGTTCGACAGAAAGGTCTAGACACGCCCTACAAATGGAATAGTCGAAGCACAATTCCTTTAAGGCTTCTTAAAAACATTTTTCTGCAGAAAAACTCCATATGCCCATCTTTAGTAGTTTTATCGCCGGATTATGTAAAAAGGTACCGAACACCTTTCTACATTTAGGATTGGTTCAACCTTGACTTACGCCACCATATATGATTATCTCGACCAGAGACATAACTCATACAATAAGCATTCATCGACCGATGCAGCGGATTCGATCTAGAGATACAAAAAAAGCAATTACCACATAAAACTAAGGATATGCTCCATTTTGTTTAAATCTGGTTCGACATAAAGGTCTAGAAACGGCCTGCAAATGGAATAGTCGAAGCACAATTCCTTTAAGGCTTCTTAAAAATATTTTTCTTCAGAAAAACTCCATATGCCCATCTTTAGTTGTTATATGGCCGGATAAATGTAAAAAGGTAACGAACACCTTTCTACATTTAGCATGGTTCAGCCTTGACTTAGGCCACCATATATGATTATCTCGACCAGAGACATAACTCATACAATAAGCATTCATCGACCGATGCAGCGGATTCGATCTCGAAATAAAAAAATAAGCTATTACCACATAAACTTAAGGATATGCTCCATCTTTTTAAAATCTGGTTCGACAGAAAGGTCTAGACACGCCCTGAGATATATAAAGAAGTTATATATAGAACAATCAGACAGCTAACCGTTCGCTTTGTTCAGTTAAACCAAACAAAAGACTAGTCTTGTCAAGAAGACAAATACATATGGATTAGGTATGCTTAATTCATTTTTTAAAGTCAATTTGTATCATTTTATACAAATCTCATGGACTGGTATACAGCCTGGCTTATGCTATTCTAGACTCAGACTAACATTTAGAAAAAAAACTTACGTTACCTAAACCAAACCGTTTTCGTCTTTATTTCAGATATTTTTTAAAAAAAAGGTCTAGACACGGCCTGCAAATGGAATAGTCGAAGCACAAATCCTTTAAGGCTTCTTAAAAACATTTTTCTGCAGAAAAACTCCATATGCCCATCTTTAGTAGTTATATGGTCGGATTATGTAAAAAGGTACCGAACACCTTTCTACAATTAGCATTGGTTCAGCCTTGACTTAGGTTATCATATATGATTATCTCGACCAGAGAAATAACTCATACAATAAGCATTCATCGACCGATGCAAGGGATTCGATCTCGAGATAAAAAACAAGCAATTACCACATAAAAGTAAGAATATGCTCCATCTTTTTTAAATCTGGTTCGACAGAAAGGTCTAGACACGGCCTGCAAATGGAATAGTCGAAGCACAATTCCTTTAAGGCTTGTTAAAAATATTTTTCTTCAGAAAAACTCCATATGCCCATCTTTAGTTGTTATATGGCCGGATAAATGTAAAAAGGTAACGAACACCTTTCTACATTTAGCATGGTTCAGCCTTGACTTAGGCCACCATATATGATTATCTCCACAAGAGACATAACTCATAAAATTAGCATTCATCGACCGATGCAGCGGATTCGATCTCGAGATAAAAAAACAAGCTATTACCACATAGCCTTAAGGCTATGCTCCATCTTTTTTAAATCTGGTTCGACAGAATGGTCTAGACATGCCATGCAAATGGAATAGTAGAAGCACAATTCCTTTATGGCTTCTTAAATACATTTTTCTGCAAAAAAATTTGATATGCCCATCTCTAGTAGTTATATGGTCGGATAAATGTAAAAAGGTACCGAATACCTTTCTACATTTAGCATTGGTTCAGCCTTGACTTAGGCCACCATATATGATTATCTCGACCAGAGACATAACTCATACAATAAGCATTCATCGACCGATGCAGCGGATTCGATCTCGAAATAAAAAAATAAGCTATTACCACATAAACTTAAGGATATGCTCCATCTTTTTTAAATCTGGTTCGACAGAATGGTCTAGACATGCCATGCAAATGGAATAGTAGAAGCACAATTCCTTTATGGCTTGTTAAAAAAATTTTTCTGCAGAAAAACTCGATATGCCCATCATTAGTAGTTATATGGTCGGATAAATGTAAAAAGGTACCGAATACCTTTCTACATTTAGCATTGGTTCAGCCTTGACTTAGGCCACCATATATGATTATCTCGACCAGAGACATAACTCATACAATAAGTATTCATCGACCGATGCAGCGGATTCGATCTCGAGATAAAAAAAAGCTATTGCCACATAAACTTAAGGCTATGCTCCATGTTTTTTCAAATCTGGTTCGGCAGAAAGGTCTAGACACGCCCTGCAAATGGAATAGTCGAAGCACAATTCCTTTATGGCTTCTTAAAAACATTTTTCTGCAGAAAAACTCGATATGCCCATCTTCAGTAGTTATATGGTCGGATTAATGTAAAAAGGTACCGAACACCTTTCTACATTTAGCATTGGTTCAGCCTTGACTTAGGTTATCATATATGATTATCTCGACCAGAGAAATAACTCATACAATAAGCATTCATCGACCGATGCAAGGGATTCGATCTCGAGATAAAAAACAAGCAATTGCCACATAAACTTAAGGCTATGCTCCATGTTTTTTCAAATCTGGTTCGGCAGAAAGGTCTAGACACGCCCTGCAAATGGAATAGTCGAAGCACAATTCCTTTATGGCTTCTTAAAAACATTTTTCTGCAGAAAAACTCGATATGTCCATCTCTAGTAGTTATATGGTCGGATAAATGTAAAAATGTACCGAATACCTTTCTACATTTAGCATTGGTTCAGCCTTGACTTAGGCCACCATATATGATTATCTCGACCAGAGACATAACTCATACAATAAGCATTCATCGACCGATGCAGCGGATTCGGTCTCGAAATAAACAAATAAGCTATTACCACATAAACTTAAGGCTATGCTCCATTTTTTTAACTCTGGTTCGACAGAAAGGTCTAGACACGCCCTGCAAATGGAATAGTTGAAGCACAATTCCTTTATGGCTTCTTAAATACATTTTTCTGCAAAAAAATTCGATATGCCCATCTCTAGTAGTTATATGGTCGGATAAATGTAAAAAGATACCGAACACCTATTTAGATTTAGCATTGGTTCAGAACATTTTGCATTGGTTCAGCCTTGACTTAGGCCACCATATATGATTATCTCGACCAGAGACATAACTCATACAATAAGCATTCATCGATCGATGCAGCGGATTCAACCTCGAGATAAAAAAACAAGACAATACCACATAAACTTAAGTTTTTTTAAATCTGGTTCGGCAGAAAGGTCTAGACACGCCCTGCGAATGGAATAGTTGAAGCACAATTCCTTTAAGGCTTGTTAAAAACATTTTTCTGCAGAAAAACTCGATATGCCCATCTTTAGTATTTATATGGTCGGATGAATGTAAAAAGGTACCGAACACCTTTCTACATTTAGCATTGGTTCAGCATTGACTTAGGCCACCATATATGATTATCTCGACCAGAGACATAACTCATACAATAAGCATTCATCGATCGATGCAGCGGATTCGATCTCGAGATAAAAAAACAAGCTATTACCACATAAACTTAAGGCTATGCTCCATCTTTTTTAAATCTTGTTCGACAGAAAGGTTTAGACACGCCCTGTAAATGGAATAGTCGAAGCACAATTCCTTTATGGCTTCATAAATACATTTTTCTGCAAAAAAATTCGATATGCCCATCTATAGTAGTTATATGGTCGGATAAATGTAAAAAGGTACCGAATACCTTTCTACATTTAGTATTGGATCAGCCTTGACTTAGGCCACCATATATGATTATCTCGACCAGAGACATAACTCATACAATAAGCATTCATCGACCGATGCAGCGGATTCGATCTCGAAATAAAAAAATAAGCTATTACCACATAAACTTAAGGCTATGCTCCATCTTTTTTAAATCTTGTTCGACAGAAAGGTTTAGACACGCCCTGTAAATGGAATAGTCGAAGCACAATTCCTTTATGGCTTCTTAAATACATTTTTCTGCAAAAAAATTCGATATTCCCATCTTTAGTAGTTATATGGTCGGATAAATGTAAAAACGTACCGAACACCTTTCTACATTTAGCATTGGTTCAGCCTTGACTTAGGCCACCATATATGATTATCTCGACCAGAGACATAACTCATACAATAAGCATTCATCGACCGATGCAGCGGATTCGATCTCGAGATAAAAGTGTTCCACACTTACCCCCATGGACATACAGTAATCATTAAACGCTTGAGTCGTGAACTCACTTGCATTGGTCTCTATCGTTCCGACCTTAGCATAGTAAAAGACCAGTAGAGAGCGCAGGTATAGACTCTAGGACTTTCTTATAGCCTTGGACGATCTCTATGATCTGAAGGAACTTTTTGTTTCCTTCGCCCTTAGTCTCAATATGAAAGCCATTCATTCGAATGTCTTTAAAGCTCAATAGGCTTCTCTTAGAGCTGGGTGTATACAATGCATCAGATATCTCTAGATGCGTACCCTTAGGCAACATGATATTAACCTGCCCGTAGCCCTCTACGAGACTTTAGAGACTTTTATATCAAAAACTTTCATTCATTAATAAATAAGTTCAAAGCAATCAAAACATAGAAAACACAAAGCAAAGAACACAAAAACATAGATGTCGAATTCAACTTCATTCTTTTAAACAATTAGGCATTTCATACTCCATGAGATCGTCTTGTTCATGATTGAAATCATCTTTACCATCTTGATAAGTCATATGAGCTTCAGGATTCTTCTCTTTCAAACTCTCTTGGTAGAGGTCAACGAGATGTTTGGGAGTCCTACATGTCTTAGCCCAATGATTATCCATACCACATCTATGGCACACGGATTTAGTCGAGTTTTGTGGTTTAAATGATATACCACGGCCTCGACCATTACCACGGCCTCCATAAGAGTTTCCTTGGCCACGGCCATATGAGTTGCCTCAGCCTCGACCAAACGAGTTTGGGCCTCGATCACCACGTCCATGCCATTTTCCACGACCACGGCCGTGTTGGCTATCACTCTGAACATGGTTC
>NW_013617473.1:48499-48780 GCF_000695525.1 Brassica oleracea var. oleracea | reverse complement strand
CTTCTCTCGGTACTGTTGTTGTAACAACACATTGCTTGTGTGGAAGGCGGAAAAGGTTTTTTCAAGCATATTGTTATCCGTTATATCCTCACCACACGGTTTCAATTTAGAAACTATCTTAAACAGGGCCGAGTTATACTCGTCCACGGACTTGAAGTCCTGGATTCTGATATTCCTCCAATCATACATAGCCTTTGGTAATAACACCGTTCTCTGGTGATCATATTTTGTTTTCAACTATGTCCAAAGGTCTAGAGGATTCTCAATAGTCAAATACTGAT
>NW_013617473.1:31393-48491 GCF_000695525.1 Brassica oleracea var. oleracea | reverse complement strand
TTATAATGCATACAAGACAATCAGATATATAATGCAAATTGGTCACACGACCAAACGGATATGATGCATTTAGTTCATATGATTATGCGTGCATGATATGCTAACAAGCCGCACGGCCAAACAATCTGAACATGCATAATGCAAGACAAGCCGCACGGCCAAGAGTATGAACAATCTTAGCAATCGGTTTCTATATGATCTTAATGCAATCGGTTATTTATCTTTAGCAAGAACGATTCTAAGTGATCATGAAACCTTAATAAAACAATCAAGCAATGCATCAATGGGTTTAGTTACTATCAACCTAACAATCATATTCAATGAGATTAATGCAATTAGGGTTTCAATATGAACAAGCCGGTCGGTTTCAAGTTTTAAACAAGATGAGAACTAATCAACTTAGGCGATTTCTATCGCAAGATAACATTCAATTAGTTCATCAATTCAATCAACCAAATTCAAGTATGGGATTAATCAATTCTAGTAATTGGTTCTATGTGATGATAATCAGATTCAAAACATTCAATCACATAAACAATCAAATCAAATTTCGATTAGGGTTTGCATGGTATGCATGCGGCTAGGCTTTAGGGAATTAGGGTTTCGATTTTAATCAAGCAATAAGATTCAATTTAGGTTATTAGGGATTGGATCTATTGCCTTAGGATTTGGTTCTTAGGTTTTAGTTTTACCTAAACCTCAAGTCGGGTTGAATGGACCACCGAATAGAGAAGAACGCGAGCTGATCGTTGTTGTCGGGTCGCGAACGGGTTGCTGTCTGTTGCGAACGGATTGAAGCTGAGACGAGTCGCGAACGGGAGCAAGCAGCTTTCGGGTTGTGAACGTGCTGACTATCGAACGATATCGGGTCGCGTCGAGCAGGGTGAGATCGTGTCTCGCGAACAGGATGAAGTCGCGAGCTGAGGAACGGACTGAGGTCGTGTGCTGAGATCGGGAACTCCTTGAGTATGGGGTTTTAGGTTCTCGATCAGATTAGGGTTCGTCGTCGGGTTTAGGGTTTATCGCCGGGATGAGATTAGGGTTTTAGGGTTCGGACTTTAGCTTAGGGTTTAGAGCGTAATCGTGCTGATAACGCGTTGTAAAACAAGAGAATAGAATCTGTATGTTTTTATATTATTCATAAACATAAGGAGCCCTTTATATATAGGAAATTACACCGTCATAGAATAATGGAAAGACTAGAAAAAGAAAATACAAATATGGAAAGAGTACAAATCATAAACTAATAAGGAAACGGAAAACTAGGGTTTCTCTCTCCAGCCACCGGCTCTCTCTTTCTAGGTATATGAGCCGGTTATGGACCGGACCGGTCATGTACATCCACAATATGATTTATAACATCAAACTGGTTCTCGAAGATTTTAAGCAAAATACGGGTGAGTCAAAGTGGTTTTCATGTTATAGTTAATACGAGTATCTCAACTTTGTCCTCATGTTACTTATAAGACCCGCTACAAAAAAAAATTCCACACTGGTCTACTAAAATGAAGTAATTCACAACATATCTCAATTGAGGAAGGTTATGAAGACCATCCATCTCGCTAACCGCGTACCCTGTTCACCTATGAGGAAAGTACTCGGAGAATTTACGAACAACAAAATCTTCCAATACGTCCACAAGCATCACACACAAAAAATATCAAACGCGTACAGCATATACGTTTACAAATATAAGACACATATGATCATTACAAACAATTGCACCAAGCGCGGGCACGTACCTATACCAAAACATGAAGTACCAGGGTTTATGAATGAAAAATTATAAGTCTCTTGATGTATTAACTTAACGCTTCTTTATATATATATTAATAGATATGTAGCATAACTAATAAATTTAGTTTTTTTTTTTTTTTACGGCAAACGGCTATTCTATTACTCAAACTTGAGGTGGTCTGGGGAGCCAGACCGGAAACATAAGGATCTATGAAAAGAACGTGCATTCTTAGCTAACGAATCCGCAATCTCATTCTGCATTCTTGGGAAGTAGCTGATTTTGAAGTCTGAAAAACACAACCGAAGAGTTTGAATGATCTCCAGCTCTGTTGAGAAGGTGAGCCAATCTTGTGGCTGTTCTAACATCGCAATCAGGTCCTTGCAGTCCGTCCCAAACCTCTGACAGTACGAGTGCTTTATCATGCTCTCCATTGCCCACTGTAGCGCTTCCAGTTCCGAGTGTAACGTTGTCACCCTCATCTGCAAGTTCTTTGATCCCATGAGTTGTATCTTCCCCATTATATCCTTCCAAACTCATCTCATTCCAGTGAATTGAGCTGTAGTAGTATAACTATAATAAATTTTAAATTCAACCTAGATGTATAGTATAATAATGTTTTAAATATTTTATTATACAAAAGTCAATAATTTTAAATACATTATATTTATAAAATAATAAATATTTATATTTAATACAATATCTAGCTAATTGTTAGTAGAAACACAATCAATCTATTTATATTTATAACCATAAAATAGAATTTGTTTACTTCTTAGAGAGCAAACTCAGCATTATATTTCCCACAGATTGACGCATAAACATTTTAAACATTAATCATCTAACGTTTTTTCGGTTTTATCAGGGATTTAATGGTTTTTGGTTTTATCAATTAATAAATAAATTGAAATGAAGTGCCCCATTTGTAATCCGTTTAAGTTTCCACTGTGAATAACTCATGTCATATTGGATTTTGTTCGGTTTGATATTGAAACTAGATTCAAACCGAATTTAGCTTTAAAATAACATTACAATTTAAATTATCTCTGTAGATAAGCAAATGAGTTAATATTGTATTTGTATATTAAGTTTGCTAAATATATGCATATAAGTTAAAATTAAATAAAAAAATTCAAATCCGATTATGTATGGTTACACTATACTAGCAAAAATAAAATAAAAAGATATTTTGTTAATTAGATTTGGTTTATTATGGTTACACTACACTAGCGAATATACAATAACATCAACATACACAATACACAAACTAATGATCAACTCATACATGTATAAAGACCTACACGATGTCTTGGTAAATGCAATCTTGAGGCTCATTACATTCGAGAAATACAAAATTATTTTACAGAATAACACTAAAAATGGAATTACACATATCTAGAGAGCAGCAAAATGTTTGTATAACAATACTATTTACCTATACAATATAATAATGTTATGTGGAAGAGAGTCTGGTTGACAAACCAAAACGATAAACTTGGATAGAAAAAAAAAAGTTAACAAAATAAACAAAATAAACAATATCACCTAATGTAATTAGAATAACATATTTTAACGTTATTTGACAAAATATAAAAATATAATAGAAACGATTATATGTCATTGGTGAACCTTTGAAAACTGGTATGAGTAATGTCAATATTACAAGTAAATAATTGTTTTCAATAATTAAACAAAATCGGTATGACACATGTTATTACTACAAGTAAATTATAAAATTTATTTTCATAATTTAAGCTAAATATGTTAGCTCATGGTTAGGGACTAATATTTGGAAAATAAAAATTTGAATTTTAACAAATACCAAGTCCAGATTACAACTTAAGCATTACAAATATTATGTATGGTTAACCACACCATCATTGTACATAAAATAAAGCAATAACTCATAATATCTACAATGCAAATTTACAATTACACCAATCGCAAACAAATCATATGAAAAACTGGTCCGAACCAAAGACGAAACAATCCCATAAATTTGAAAACAAACTTAAAAATACAGTTGACAAAATATCAACTTAATAAATAAAAATATCTAAAATTAATGATAAAATATAATAGATGGTTAATATATAATAAGTAAACTAATATAATAAAAATATAAATTTTAAAGTTTATAATTAATTTATCTTAAAATCATAATTGTGTTAGATAACATGATACTTGGTTTTCAAATATAATAACATATAATAATTAAAACATACATGTATATTTGTAATTAGTAACAATCAATAGAGATATCCATGTTATATACATAATTAAAAGTAAATTTAGTCATAATAAATTTGCTATTTTTCGGATCATCAATTTTAAAAGAAAATATATAAGAAAAAAAGAAATAACCAACGTTTTCTGTATCAACCCTAATAAAACTATTCTACTTATTATCCAAGTAGGACAAACATTAAAAAAATTAAGTAAAATAATTATATTTTCCAATTTTATTAGTGAAACAGATATATGATATATAAGGAATATAATAAAACAAATAGTGACTAATACCCATAATAACATAGATACCAAAAAAATACATAAAGATACAATAACTAATTATGTAACAATACATAAAGTACCCATAATAACCCCATTATAACATAGATACCAAAAAATCCAATAATTGTTAATAATAGCAATTCCTAACATTGTCCAAAACAACTATATTAACTTTAACAAAGAGTTCCTCTAAATTAAAATATTTTTTCCACTATTTTATAAACCCTCAAAAAGATATAATGGTATTATAGAACTTAATCTCATTCTCTTTTGATCGATTTCAATTAATTTATGTATTTTATAGTGTTATAATACTTAAAACACTATAAAATCTTACAACTCTTAATTAAAACAGCAACAATAGTAAGATTTCAGTCATTTTAAGTTATATAATTGGTATTTAGTGTAGACAACATAATCATACTCACACACATTTTAACAAATAAAAAATATCATTCAAAATTATACATTTACAAAAACCGATACATCAAATCCCGCGCGTAGTGCGGGCTTGCCCTAGTTTATTTATATAGTAGGATATAAAATAATGATACGTATAATATGTTGGGAAATTTAAAAAGTTACTTTTAGCATAAAATACTCTTTTGCTAGATATAAAAAGAGTCAAAGTATACATACTCTTTCTTTTATTTTTGTACATGCTTTCATTTTTTTTATGACAATCGTGCTTTTTCCAGCCATTGGATATTCTTTTAAAACTTTAAACTTGTGATAATTAATTCTCACATACCTTCATAACTCGTACAAAGAAACTAAAATCACAGAAAAAGGCTTCGGTCCCACTAACTCAACCGAATCAAAAAAAAAACTGTCTCGTTTGTCGAGCAGAGGGCATTTTGATCCGAAAATTACTTTGGGAACGGGGAATGTGCTCTTCCGTCTTATATATTATATTGTCAAAAAAGACATAAATGTGTCTTAATTGGTGATGCACTCTTCGTATTTTAGATACTTTTGAGCACTCATTTGGTTTTCAATTTGGATGGAGTTCGCTTTTGGTATGTTAATATATATATAGCATCGTAGAAACCATGCAAATATTTGCATCATATCCGGTTTGATTTGGTACTTTCTAGTTCTTATATGTTTCAGTTTGGTTTTGGGGATCTGAATGTATTACCCAGGCTTCACCAATTTTAGTTTTTGAACAGTCTGTGGGCCAAATGTGCATACTACTACTCTATTTTGAGAGGTTTGCTGCTTACTTGTGGGCCTTACAACTGGGTCGATTTCGACCCTCTTAATTTCAATCTTTCGCAAATTTGACCCCATAGTTTCTTTCAGTCAAAACCACCCGCCTGTGGATAAGTGCGCTAAACATTCACTTTCCTCCGACCTCCGTCGTCTCCACGGCAATGTCGTCGTTGAAACTCAACACCCCTTGTCCAATTTTCGCGCCATCTCTGTTCCCAAACCCGAACCCAAGAGGACCCAGCGAGATCCGATTCTCCAGATGGGGCAACGCTAACGCGGAGCGGTTCGAGCAGCGTCGCCGGACCCAAGGGGAGCTCGAAGCAGAAATCCGTCGCGACCGCCGCTTCGACGCCGCCACTTCAATCGTCCACACGCAAGACTCCGCCGCCGCATCGTCCGAGCCCAAAACCTCGACTTTCAGGTCCAGAGGCACTCCTTCGCAACCATCCGCACGATCAATCCCGGGCCGGAGATCCAAATACTCCAAACCCGATTACAGGCCCAACAGGCCCAAGAACAAGCCCAAAGTCCCCGACTCGCCGCCGCAGCTAGGCGCGAAGCCGGAGGTTAAGCTGAGCGAAGACGGGCTGTCTTACGTCATCGACGGAGCTCCGTTCGAGTTCAAGTACAGCTACACGGAGACGCCAAAGGTCAAGCCTTTGAAGCTTCGCGAGGCTCCCTACGCGCCTTTTGGCCCCACGACGATGGGGAGGCCGTGGACTGGCCGGGCTCCGCTTCCTCAGTCGCAGAAGCCGCCGAGGGAGTTCGATTCGTTTAGCTTGCCGCCGGCGGGGAAGAAGGGGGTGAAACCGGTTCAGAAACCGGGTCCTTTTCGACCCGGGGTGGGGCCTAGGTATGTTTACACCAAGGAGGAGATTTTGGGAGAGCCTTTGACCAAGGAAGAGATCAGAGAGCTTGTTACTTCTTGCTTAAAGACTACAAGGCAATTGAATATGGGTACAAAGCTCTATGCTTTATTCTTGAGTTTGCTTGTTTCAATAGTTGTTCAAGAAATTGCTAGCCTGTGGTTAGGTGCCTTCTAGAGGATTATTGTTTAGGCAGACGCTTAGACTTTAAACCGATTTTTAGAACATTGGTTATTCTTGAGGTTCAAATAGTATTGGTAGAAGCTCATGTTCTGTAGTTTAGGTACAATTGAATTGAGGTGCTGGTTGCAAGTCATTATAGAATGAGAGTAGAAGAAGATACGGTTGTTGAATTTGCTTGATTCAATAGTTCTTCTTGATGACCAGATGTCTTAGTTTTAGTAACTGGTAGGAGCTCAGGTACTGGTTCAGGTACTGGTGTTTAGTTACTGGTTTCTCAGTAAGAGATCAGAGAGCTTGCTACTTCTTGCTTAAAGACTGCAAGGCAATTAATATGGGTACAGAGCTCAATACTTTTGCTTGATTGAATATCTCTTCTTGATGATCAAATAATATTGTACAAGTTCAGGTACTGTTGTTTAGATAAAAATCTCAATACTTCCATTGTCGAACTTGCTTGATTCAATAGCTCTTCTTGATGGTCAAATAGAATTGTAGAAAAGCTCATGTACTCTTGCTTAGGGTACAATTGAATTGAGGTGCTGATAGCAAGTAATATAATAGACTGAGAGTAGTAGAAGAGGATATGATATAAAGTTTTTTTTGTCTTTTCTCAGGTAGAGATGGCTTGACGCATAACATGTTGAACAACATACATGACTTATGGAAGCGGCGAAGGGTTTGTAAGATTAAATGCAAGGGAGTTTGTACAGTTGACATGGATAATGTTTGCGAGCAATTAGAGGTACTTTTGATTTCATGTTAGACAATGTATAGGAATACGGTTTTGGGTTTGCTGTATTCGTCTTCATGAAGTTGTGAATTGAATTTGGCAGGAGAAAATTGGAGGGAAGGTGATATACAGGAGAGGAGGTGTGATTTTCCTATTCCGTGGCAGAAACTATAACCACAGGACAAGACCGCGCTTCCCTCTTATGTTGTGGAAGCCTGCAGCACCAGTTTATCCGAGGCTGATTCAACAAGTTCCTGAGGGTCTAACTCTTAAGGAAGCTACAGCGATGCGGAGGAAAGGACGAGAGCTCATGCCCATTTGCAAGCTAGGTAAGACACTAAATGATGTTGGCTTGATTTTGTTCAAGACCAACAATGATAACTTATCCTGTGTTGGGGTCATGTAGGGAAGAATGGTGTGTATTGTGACCTTGTGAAAAATGTGAGAGAAGCATTTGAAGTTTGTGAACTGGTTCGGATCGACTGTCAAGGGATAAAAGGCAGTGATTTTAGGAAAATCGGTGCCAAGCTCAAGGTTTTTGATCTATCCTTATTTACTCACATATGTTTCTTTTATGTAAAAATCTTGTGTTTATTGTTGAACCTCTTGGATGTGTTATTGCTCTTGCTCGCAGGATCTTGTTCCATGCGTGCTCATATCTTTTGAAAACGAGCAGATTCTTATCTGGAGAGGACGAGAATGGAAATCGTCTCTCACAGTTCCAGATAAAAAGGATGATATCCTCAGAGATATCGATGTTGATACTGTCTCTGAAGAGGACGAAGTATCGGAGTCACTTAATCATACTCAAACTGTGAACCAGAACTCTTCTTCTGGTCCTATGGAATTTCAACACGATCCAGATGGTGATGAGTTATGCTCTTCAACTGGAGATATCTCGGCATTGGAAGGCGCAGGCAGTACTTTACATGCCTCATCTACAGAAGATGTTACTACAGATAAATCTCTTGGGGATCATCAAGAACCTGAACAGGAGTTAGAAACATCGGAAGAGATCAACAGACAAAGCGTAGAGAGAGTTTTAAATATGATGAAACAAGCGGTAGAGAGCGGGGCTGCGTTGGTGTTAGACCCTGCTGATCTTGATCCAGACACAGTCTTTGCAAAAGCCGTCGCCTTTTCGAGCGTAGCTACACCGGGACCAGTTTTCCAGCATGGCTTGAAAAAACAACAAGCGGTTAAGAAAGAGGAAAGCCGAGAATTCAGCTACCAAAACTTGGAGGCAAAGACAAGTAGTGTTGTGGTTCCTGGGAGAAAAGAGGTTGCAGCGAGGGTGGAGAGATGTGACAAGAGGGAGAAGGAAGGAGTTGAGTTGAAAATGGAAGAGCTTGATGAAGATTACAGAGAAGTGATACCTCATGGAACACTGAAAGTAGATGAACTAGCTAAACTACTTGCCTAATGTAGTCTAATTATCATTATCAGAAAGGTGTGTAACGTTGAAGAAAAATGTATTTTAGATATGAGAAAAAGACAAAAATAGCATTAAATCAAGTTTATGTTCCCAAACTAGCACTCAAGGTCAAAAGTCACAAAAATAGCACTTAATGTTTTATCAAAAGTCACAAACTTAGGGTTTAGAATTAAAGGGTGTGGTTTAGGATTTAGGGTTTAGGGTTTAGGGTTTAGGGTTTAGGGTTTAGATTTTAGGGTTTAGGGTTTAGAGTTTAGAGTTTAGAGTTTAGGGTTTAGGGTTTAGAGTTGAGAAATGAAGTTTTGGGGATAAGATTTCAAATTTTGAAAAATAAAAAAATTAAAATTTTCAAAGGATAAACTTAGAAAGGTGCTATTTTGGTCATTTTAGTTTTTGAATGCTATTTTTGTGATATAAACTTAGAAAGGTGCTATTTTGAAGATTTGCCCTTTAGATATTTATAAGTCAAAAGGTTTATAAAGTAGTAAATACGTAAATTATGTTCAAGTCAATAATTATACAAAATTTTGACTTAAAATCCAAAAATAAATTTTAGACTTTCATGTCTACATATCATACCTATTTTTGGAAAATTTTGTGAAAACAAAATATCTCATAATTATTATATGGAAATTCAAGTGAATTTTGTCTCCCAATATGAATATTTTGCAAATTCACCATTTATTCAATTCATATTCATTTCTATTAACAAACCACCTTATAAAAGATACAAAAAAAAATCTTAGCTTATTGTTTGGATAATTAATCCAGAAAGTCATTTTTCATGATTTGTAAGACACCTGATTTTGTTTTCTATCTAAGACAATTTTCGATTTTTGGGTCGGATTTTCCTCGTGCCTCCGAAATCCGGATAAAATGAAAAATTTATATTAAAAAAATTAATTTCCATATTTCAGGATATAAAATGATGTAACCTAATTCTCAACTACAATGATCTATAAAAAAAGTTACTAAACTCTAGAACAATGGATCGACTATTCACAACTTTGACCATAGAATTAGACGGCTACAACGAAAGTTACGAACCCTTAACGTTTTTTAGTTCTGACTTTAAAGATCAATAATAAACTAATGTTGTTGTTCCTGGGAGAAAAGAAGTTGCAGTGAGAGTGAAGAGATATGAGAAGAAGGAAGGACTTGAGAAGAAAATCGACGAGCTTGATGACGATTACAGAGAAATGATACCTCATTGGGAAAAAAAAAAATGATACCTCATTGAAAACTGAAAGTAGATGAACTAGCTAAACTACTAGCGTTATGTTATTTGTACTTGTATGTCTTTGTATATTCTAATCATCAGACAAGTGTGCAACATTGAGAAAGAAAATTATTTCACATATTTGTTAGTGAAAAGGTGCATAAATTAGTAAATACTTGACTTCTGTTCAGGTCAATAACAATTTTGGAATTTTATGGTTGTCTTGACTCAGATTTAAAATCCAAAAATAATTTGTTCGTGATTTAATAATTAAAAAATAAAGTTTAATAAAATCAAAAAGAAGTACACTATATGGCAACTCACAGCATATGTTTATACCATTTCCTTAATAAATCAAAACAATCTAGCTGTTTCTAGCTAGATTGTTTTGCTAGAAACAACTAGACAAAGTTTAATCTTTGTAGTTCCTTCAGACACATCTTCTGTTACTATTCTTGGTATCCCGATTCAGGGCTCACCATCCAAAGAAAATCCTAAAAGTTGGTATGAAATGACTTTAGAAGATGAAGAGGAGATGAATCCCCAAGAACACAAAATGTTTCCAAATGATGTTGATAATAAGGGCTTACCTCTCACTGAAAGAATCTTTGAAGAAGAAGACTGGTTGGATGATGAGAATGACTTTGGTGATGCAGATGGTAACGATTTTGGAGAGGAAGATATAGACTTGATGGAGGAGGATGATCTACTTGGAGAGGAGCTTCAGGATGAGGGAGACAAGCGATCCTCAATTAAAATTTCTGGAATTTTGAAACCCATCTCGGCGACTGTGGAAACCATTGGAGATGAAACTAAATCAAGTGAGATTGCTAGTTTGGATGTGGATTCAAAGAACGGAACGCCGGCGAAGGTTACCATCTCTCCTGCGAGTCACGATTCAGTACAATCAACGAAGAAGAAGAAGAATGGAGGACGTAGCTCTTCGACGATCGGCGTCTCCCTGAGACAACATAATCTGATGGCAGGGATTGCGTCTCCTAAGGCCTTTGCCGCAGGTCATGGGCTTTGTGGAACAAAAGCAGGCCAGTTAGGCCCGTCTTGGTCAGGTGACCAGAAAAAAGCCCGGGGGCCAGCAACACAGCAGACAAACAACTCTAAAGTGGCTACGGGCAGGCCACCGAAAGCCCCGTGATGAATACTATAGCTTGGAATTGTCAAGGAGCTGGTGCTCCTTTGACAAAGGAACATCTCAATGAACTTTATCAATGTTTTCTACCTAGGTTTTTATTTTTATCGGAGACAAAAAACAATCGATCCTTTTTGCAAGATGTGCAAGTTTCTTTTGGTTATGATTGTGTCTATACCGTTGACCCATGTGGTCGTAGCGGGGGTTTAGCTCTTTTTTACATGGATGATCCAGTTGTTTCTATTTTGTATGCAGATAAACATATGATTGACATCGAATCTACTTTTGAAGGACATTGCTATCTATATGACTTTTGTTTATGGTGATCCGGTTATTAAAAATCGTGATGTAGTTTGGGAACGACTGACACAGATGAGTTTAAACCGGAGCCAAGCATGGTTTATGATTGGTGACTTCAACGAGATTACGGGTAATCATGAAAAGAGAGGAGGAAGGAGGACCGGAAAACACTTTCCCCCCTTTTTGTACCATGTTGGATAACTGCGCTTCTCATATAAAGGAAACTCTTTATCATGGGTGGGGAAAAGACGCTCTGGAAAGGTGAAATGCAAACTAGACAGAGCGGTTGCCAATGAAGAATGGCACTCGCTTTTTCCGGCTTCAAACGTGGAGTTTTTACAGCTTTGGGGATCGGACCATAGACCGGTGTTAGCACGTATACAATCTACATACAGAAGATCGAGGAAGAGTTTTAGATTTGATAAAAGATGTTTGGGAAGACCCGGTTTTAGAGAGGCAATTGTCTCAGGTTGACGCCCTTTCAGTGAAGTCCACGATATGGACTTTCACCATAAAGTGGCCTCTCGCCGACGCAACATAATCTCTTGGAAAAAGAATAATCCGACAAATTCGGCAAAACTGATTGAGGAGTTAAAAAGTAAGATTGAATCTCGCTCAAGAGGATGATCATACTACTTTTGAGGAGCTGGAACATCTCAGATCCCAACTTATTAATGCTTTTAGAGAAGAGGATCAATATTGGCAGCAGAAAAGTAGGACGAAATGGCATAGAGCAGGTGACAGAAATACAAAATTTCACCATGCGACCACAAAACAAAGACGAGCACGGAATAAAGTCATTTGTATAAAAGATAAAGAGGGCAGGATGGTTGAGAGTGATCTTGGAATAGAAAAGGTGGCTGTTGACTATTTCCAAGAGCTCTTCTCTACATCTGTACCCACATATATGGATAATTCTCTTCGCTACATTAAAAATAAAGTTCCAGCATCCACAAATGACATTCTGACAGCAGAACCGACAGAGCATGAGATCAAGAAAGCCCTCTTTGACATAAATCCGGATAAAGCTCCAGGTCCAGATGGCATGACGAGTAGACTTTTTCAGAGATTTTGGCAGGTTATGCAAAAAGATATTATCCGACTAGTGAAAGATTTTTTTATTGATGGATGCTTTGACCTGAGATTGAACCAGACCAACATTTGTTTGATCCCCAAGAAGGAAAGACCGAGAGAGATGTCTGAGTTTCGTCCTATTAGTCTATGCAACATCAGCTACAAGATTATCTCCAAACTACTATCAAAATGGCTCAAGAGGTTTCTCTCAGACCTGATTTCAGAGACCCAATCAGCTTTTGTCGCACGCCGTTTGATCACTGACAACATTTTGCTAGCACAAGAGAATTTTCATGCTCTACGGACAAATACCAGGGCTCGAGAAGATTTATGGCCATCAAGACGGACATGAGTAAAGCATATGACAGGATTGAATGGAGTTTTACTCGATCATTGATGCTTCGTTTGGATTTTGCGGAAAAAATTGGTTGACCTCTTGATGTTTTGTGTTACATCGGTCTCCTACCAGGTGATAATTAATGGAGAACCAAGGGGAAGAATAACACCCACGAGAGGTTTGAGGCAGGGTGATCCGTTATCCCCTTTCCTTTTCATTTTGTGCACTGAAGCTCTGATCTCCCTCATTCAATGAGCGGAGGAGGAGCAGCGCATCCTAGGACTTCGTGTCGCCTGAGCCAGCCCCAGAATCTCACATCTCCTATTTGCGGATGATAGCCTTTTTTTTTTGCAAGGCGGAAGTGAGACATTGCAAGGAAATTTTAGATATTTTGGAATCCTATGGAAAGGCTTCGGGACAACAACTTAACGCGTATAAGTCGTCGATCATCTTTGGGAATAAAGTCGACCATAATGTTAAGCACGATATTAAACATGCTCTTGGGATTACTACTGAAGGAAGGATTGACAAATACCTTGGACTGCCAGAGCAAATTTGTGGTTCAAAGATGAAAGTTTTTTCCTATGTACAAGATCGCCTCAATGGATGCGTCACCTCGTGGTCGGCTAGACTACTTTCGAAAGGGGGAAAGAGGTGCAAATCAAATCAGTGGCGCAAGCTGTGCCGACATACAGTATGTCGTGTTACTTGCTTCCACAATGTATTGTGGAGAAACTTAAGAATGCTATCTCAAATTTTTGGTGGAGCTCGAGCCAAAACAACCGAGGATTACATTGGATCCCTTGGGACAAGATTTGTGTCCCACATGATCAGGGTGGACTCGGCTTCTTAGACTTACATGATTTTAATATTGCTTTATTAGCAAAACAACTTTGGAGATTGATACAGTTTCCAAACTCCTTGCTTGCCCGAGTTTTGAAAGGAAGATATTATAATCGATCAAACCCTTTGGAAGACCGGAAGGTCTACTCACCTTCTTACGGTTGGCGTAGCATTATGGCAGCAAACCCGCTACTAAAATCAGGGATACAAAAGACTATAGGAGCCGGCCTTAACACTTGTGTTTGGACCGAGCCATGGATTCCAGATACTCATGCGCGCCCACCGAGACCATCGGATCGTGTTAAGTATAGACACCCAAAGCTCTTTGTCCACTCCTTCATTAGGCGTGATACAACAGATTGGGATACTAATCTTTTATTAGAGTATTTTTACCTTGAGGATATCCCGCTAATCTTTAAACTGCGACCAAGCAATACATGGTCTATGGATGGGTATGCGTGGAACCATACTAATTCGGGAGTGTATTCAGTAAAATCAAGATATAAACGGTTACAGTCGACTAAAGTGAGTGACTCTGATGCTCACATTGTACAACCGAGTATCACTAGTTTACAGAGCCATGTGTGGTGTATCCCTGCCCCGGGGAGGATGAGACACTTTATGTGGCAAGCATTGACAGGATGTATTGCGACAGCCAAGAGACTCGCCTATAGACACCTGGGCACTGATAGGAGTTGTCCTAGATGCGGTGACCCTGAGGAAACAATTAACCATCTCCTCCCGAGTACATCTGTTTATCAAACCATGAGCTTCCTCTTTTGGAAGAAGGAGAACGCGGCCTTTATGGATCCACTTATCGAGTCATTCCCATGGATCTTATGGTACATCTGGAAGGCACAAAATGACAAACTTTTCAATGGAAAGGAGATATCACCTTTGGACACCCTTCAGCTAGCTTCCGTTGAAGCGGAATGCTGGAGAAAATCCAATTTACCTGAGGACGAGGAGGAAGAGGAGAACCTATCTGCCCCAACGGTTAGCTCCACTCCCCTATGAACCCCCAACGCCCGACCTGTCAAATTGATGCCTCATGGATCGATAATGGCACGGTCAGTGGTTTAGGGTGGTTCTATAAGGATCAAATGGGAGTCGAGAAAGTTGGGTTACAAGGATGTCGAAAGAGCCTATCACCCCTCCACGCCGAGATGGAAGGACTTATATGGGCGATGTTTTGCTTACGGGAGTTCCATTGCACCGCAATTCACATGGAGATGGACTGTTCCGACTTGGTGGAAATGTTAGATAACCCTGTGGACTGGCCGACTTTGCTTCCGAGCTAGTCTCTTTCCGTCTTCTCAAGGATGGTTTCTCGGACTTCAGCATATCCCGCATACCCAGGACTAGGAACTTGCGTGCAGACTCTCTCGCTAAGGAGGCTAGAATTAGCGGTGCTCTTTTTTTCCCATATAGATCAGACCCAGTCGGACAGAGCGTCTCTTCGGAACGACTTGGACTCAACTACCACTTGATTTTAGAAGATGGGAGCCGACAAAAAAAAAAAAAAAAAATCAAAACAATCAAAAACACACAAGCGTTCATTACATAAATACAAGGTGATAATTGAAGTGCTTAATAAAATCAAAAGAACCCAAAACGTAAAGTACGTTTACTTGTTTGTAGATTAATTGAAGTATACCAATAGCACACAAGTGTTCATAACATAAATACAAGGTGATAAGTGACAGACAAACCCTCACGATACAACACAGAATAAATAAAAAGGAAACTAAACAAACAACAAGAAGACAATACACAAATAAAGAAGAACCGAGACTAATCTAACGTGAACTGCTTCCCCAGTGCAGGTCCCTGTAAGAGAAACTCATGTTGATGAACTTCTCAATGCTGTAGTAGGTAGAGTTGGTTGCTCCTACTGCGAGACTGGAAACCGGATGGAAATCGTGTGGGTTGACAGCAATCTGTAGATCACACATGAACGCGGCTTTGTCGTTGTAGGGACGATATCCCGAACCCATTACCGAAGAGGTGTGTCGGCCGAATGCATTGTTGTTGACAGTCTCACCCCCCTCCACTGTATGTTCTCTGCGTGATCAGTGAGGCGGCTGAAGATTTCAACCGGCCAATAACCGATTGGCAAGAGGTTAGTGCCATTGCTGAAGCCGACTCCTAGCCACCAGGATCCCCGCCTTGAATCTTGTTTCATATTTATTTGTGTATTAGAAAAAAATTATATAACAAATAGAACAGTTAATAGACTACCTTCCAAATTTGTATGGTAATCTAAGTTTTAAGGGTCTCATAAAGTGGATGCCGGTGAATTGGCACCTTCGATAAGAACCATCCGACTAGTTTGGACAAACCCTGGACAACGTAGATTGTAACACGTTGTCGAAGTGTAAGCGTCCGTCTGAAAATATAAAATCCACATAATCAAATATATGGTAACTAATTATCGTGTCATTAGTTTCATAAACAATAACGACGATGAACAAAATGACACGATAATTAGTTACCATATATTTGATTATGTGGAATCTTAGCTTATAACAACATTTTTTTTGCGGGGAATGGGTACATTTACACTGGGTCCAAGACTTATATTTCAAAATCATGTATATGTTTAAGGCTTAATTTTGTTTACATATGTCCAGTATTTGTTATTTTGAAATTAATATTATATTTTTCAAAATAAAAATTATATTTTTGTTGTAAAACAAACGGTTTAGAGACTGAATGTTTCTGTGTATTATTAATCATAACATGGGTTTCTTTATATAAGGATTACAAGTCATAGAAAAAGAAAAGTATCCAAAAACCTAAACCAACTAAGATTAAGAAAACTACTAATACATAATAATGGAAAGATAACAATTACAAGGAAAAAGAAATAGAGTTTTCCTTTCTCCAAAGCATAAGCCGCCTCTCTATCTCTCTCCTAATGTCACGGCCGCCTCTCTCTCTCTCTAGGATTGGGCCGTCTCTCTCTAAGTGTATGGACCGGGCCGGTTATGGACATCTATCAATTGATTTATAACACTCTCCCTTGGATGTCATAACCATTCAGGGATTATAATACGCTTAATGTTGCCTCATTAAAACCTTATCATGACAAAACCCAGTGGGACAAAAACATGATGAAGGAAAAAGAGTACAACACGTACTACTCCCCCTAATACGAACCTCAGTGGAGGTCTTTCAGCCTACGCATCCCAATCTGATGCCTGAGCTTCCTGAACGTACAGATAGGAAGTGCCTTAGTGAACAAATCGACCGAGTTATCACTGGACCATACTTGGATCACTTTGCCCTCTCCGGTCTTTTTCTCATGTTTTCTGGAAACTCGTGTGTGCATGGAGAAGACGTGAGTCTTTGCTGTCGACCACTCTAAACTTTGGTCGGACAGATCTCGACTAAACATACTCATAGATAATATAGACTGAGCATGATACCATGAACTTGTAATTTCAGGTTGTAAGCCTATGTTCTGGTGCATCTTCTCCACATGGATGTATATTGAC
>NW_013617473.1:30625-31285 GCF_000695525.1 Brassica oleracea var. oleracea | reverse complement strand
TAACTTGTCTCATGAGTGTCTGATCATGACGTGATCAATGATCATTGCTGCAATGAGTTTCTCGATCTCATCAAACTATGGCTCTGCGGCCAAATACACTCATGGACCTCATTCATGACTATCGATTCTTCTTGCCTTAGGCAATGCCACATACATTAGATATTGCAGTCCTATATTTATATCTTGATGGCGTCCCATGACCTTTCTTGTTGTGGATCATACCATGCACTTGAATATATATTAGGTCATGGACCTCGACCAGACGTGCTTATGGACTGCCATATGATAGCTGATCTTTCTTTTCCACTAGCCATACTACAATCTGGTCGGTCCATGTTGATATATCAACTTCAACTATAAATTCTCTTGGCTAGTGTTGCAGCGATGGTCGGAGATTTAATAGATAATCCGTATCAACCAATTAGCCTCTCTTTAGGCTGGTTTAGTATAAAGTAAACACAAGGAATTCAAATTTCTTTTATAAGTATATATGGACTGAATTGGATTGTTCTTATATAACTCCTTTTCATGCTATATGCAGCTGCATTGTTTCAGTCCATAAACAGCTTAGGAATAATGATGTCCTTTATCCAGTGATCCATATGCTGCTTACTGCATCTTTATATGTCAATCTAATTTCTTTCTTATGACCAGACCTTT
>NW_013617473.1:29526-30311 GCF_000695525.1 Brassica oleracea var. oleracea | reverse complement strand
GAAACGACCCGGGAGCGACCTCTCGCAGCGACATGCCGAGGTTGCTCTGCGTCTATTTGTTTGGCCGAATTCATGTTTTCTCAAGGGCCTTTTGGTCATTTCATTATGCACATTTTTACTTTTCAAAACCTATGTTTTAAGTACCTTTGGTAGCCACCAGGGAAAAGGGATCTCTTTTCTGAGGAACAACTAGTAAAACTTCTTTTGATTCAGATTTCATTGCTTTCATCTTGTGTTCTTGTTGATTTCTTATCTATTTCTCTACATGATTAATCTGAAATCCAATATGGGTTTAAGAGGAATCATGGAGATTAGTGAGTAATCACCTTTTGAATTCATGGGTTAGGAAGATCAAGGGTGATTAGGTTAGTTCTAGGATGTTTTAGTGTAGATCATTCTTGTTCCTTGCTAGTAGAGTATTCATAATACATCTTCTGAGTTGGCCACTCAAAAGTTGATCAATAGGTATTTCCCACCCAAAAGGTGTTTGATAAAATGCCTGAGACAACTCTCCTAGGCTTTTAGTATACTTTGCCAAAGATATTTGTTGTTAAAGGTGCTAAGATAGCTAATAGACTTGTTAGTAATGATTGCTTTCACATTATTCAACCAAAGACATTTGATGTTTGAGATATGTTAGCAAAGAAGCATTCATCTAGACATAGAGTTTGCTTAGAATTGTGTTTAGGTTTAAGGTCGATAGTTTGATTGATCATTTGCCATCCTTAGTTCGATACTTGATCACCCAAGGTCTAATCCCTATGCCCATGAGTTCTCTTTTCCCT
>NW_013617473.1:29003-29345 GCF_000695525.1 Brassica oleracea var. oleracea | reverse complement strand
CGCCGTTGCCAAATTCTGAGTAGATTTGAACATTGAGATTTAGTCACTTGCTTGAAACTAAGTCATTTTTATTTTCTTTTGTTATTGATTCTCTTTCTTCACCTCCCTTTAATCTACAAGTGTATGAACTTGCGGAGCAGGGGTCCATCAAACCTAGTTCCAAGAGCTGCAGACATCAGAGCTTTAGAAAGAGAGTGTGCTAGAAAGAGAAGAGAAGAAGAGCAAGATGCTCAATTGCAGAGATTGGACACTGATATGGGTGACATACCTCAAAATGATGCCAACAACGTTCCATAAAACCAACAGCGAGCAGCTCGACCCATTGGCACTTATGACCGCCCC
>NW_013617473.1:27037-27182 GCF_000695525.1 Brassica oleracea var. oleracea | reverse complement strand
CAACAAAAATCCTATCCCAACAACCAACAGAGTGGTTATCCGCCTCGAAACAACCAGCAAGGCAGCTATCAACCTCAACAAAATCCCTCGTCTGGTTTCTCTGCTCCTCAAGAGAGCAGCACTGATACCTTACTGAAACAAATCT
>NW_013617473.1:26470-26937 GCF_000695525.1 Brassica oleracea var. oleracea | reverse complement strand
TTTTGATCAGTAGATTACATAAGTATAGTCTTGACCACTTTCTTAAAATGGTCTTAGGCGTTTTCTTTCTTTCTTAAATCTGCAAGAACTTGTTTCTTTTTGCCCATTGTTTCTATTTGGAAACCATATTAACTCAATGGGTCATACATTCTTGGGTGTATATAATGCCCTTTAAGAAATGCCTTAGGCATAGATTTCTTACTAGGCTACTATACCGTACCATAATGCCTTTTAGGCGATTTCTTTATCAATCATTCACATTATCAAGTAACATCAGGCAAGATATTATAGTAATGAACTCAAATCAATTCTACTATTATATATAAAATCGTGAATGACAATTAGGTTTAAAGCAAAACACAAATCAAAGACTTAAAACACAATCAGCATGTCGAGATATTTCTTTAGTCAATAGACATGCCGGCCACACCATCAGTTACATTGGACACGGCTGCCTTGGATTCATC
>NW_013617473.1:25290-26278 GCF_000695525.1 Brassica oleracea var. oleracea | reverse complement strand
CTCCTCTGTTACCACTTCACCACATAGTCTCAGTTTGTAAACAATTTGGGCAAAGCAAAATGATATTCATCCACAGACTCAAAATCCTGGAATCTGAGACTCATCCATTCATGCCTGACCTTTGGTAATAACACCATTGTGTATCTGGATTTTAATTCTGTCCAAAGGTCACGAGGATTCTCAATATTTAGATACTGATTTCTTAGATCCTCAATGAGATGATGGCACATAATTTTTAAGTCCCTATACTTTTCACTTTCAGTTGCATAATTACCCTGAATGATACTTCTTCCGAGTCCTCTTGATTTCAGGACAACTGAAGTGTTCATTGCCCATTCTAGATAATTTTCTCCAGAGGGATTTAGAATGGCATAATCCAAAGGCTCAAATCTCGGCATCTGAAACCATATTATCAATCAATTCATGATTTAGGATGCAACCAAATCAAAATAATCAGTGCATATGATTTCATAAGTCTCTCGACCAAAACACTTTACTACTCGATCATGGTGCGAAACAAGTCGAGAATGCTAGGTCTATATGTGATGCCTTAGGCCACACGGCCATGTAATGTGATACAACGATCCTAGAGATCGGTTCATGAGATATGCAAGCAAGGTCACACGACCATTCAGATATGGTGTCTCTCTAGGCCACACGGCCAAGCTATGATGCATTAAGCCACACGGCTTTCAATCACATGATGCAAACAATGTGATCTATCAAGGGCACAAGGCCGCGAGTATGAACAATGCATCGGAATGGTTAGGCCACACGGGCGTTCGGTATAGTTCATAGCAAAATCACACAGCCGCAACATAATATAATGCAAACAAGGATAATCAATTTAGATGCATTCAATCTTATCATTCAGTTGCATATCAATTAGGGTTTACCAATTTCAAGGTTGGTAATATGCGGCTAGATTTTAGGGTTTCAGAATCAGAGTAATCTAGCAACCTAACTCTCATGCAATATGTAATCAATC
>NW_013617473.1:23944-24466 GCF_000695525.1 Brassica oleracea var. oleracea | reverse complement strand
TACACATAAAATAATCATGATTTTTGTTAACTGGGCGGATCATTATTTATATGATATCGCACACGAAAGAAAAATTTCTGTTTTTAAAATTATCTAATTAACTCTATACTCACTTTTTTATATTTTTTATATGATATCACACATTCGTAAAAAAATAGATAGTTTAAGATGCAAAAAAAAATATTTACTTAATGAATATAATATGAACGAATATTACAAATACATCATTTAATAAAATAAATAATTAAAAACTGAAAATTCATATCCGCGCGGCGCGCGGGTCAGGGCCTAGTTAATCTTAGAACTCAGATCATCAATCATTCAATCAAGCAAGAACAATTTAAAATCAGTTTCAAGCTTTAGGGTTTTAGGGTTTTCGATTCCAAGATTTAGGGTTTTCATAATTCAGATCAGAACAATCAATCAACATCTTCTAATGGAATCGATTTCAATCTAGTGATTATAAGATGATCATTTTTAGGTTATACCAATTTTTAGGGTTTATCAAGAACATTGGATTTC
>NW_013617473.1:8059-23792 GCF_000695525.1 Brassica oleracea var. oleracea | reverse complement strand
GATTGATCTATTATCCTATGGCTTTAGTTTTAGAGATTATATTTTAGGGTTTTAATCTTTACAAATAATCAGAATTCAATTCTCATGTTCTTAGAATCAGGGTTACCTTTTGTTTGCAGATTGTAGAAACCGGACCACCAAGAGAAACTCGAACGGATGCGAGCTGGAACAAGCTGGGACGGACGCGTGCTGAGGCGTGAGCTGGAACGGGACGCGTCTGATCGGGAACGCGAGCAGGTTGCTTCCTATCGGGTTGCGAGCTGGCTGATCGGGGAACGCAAGCTGGCTGGACGTCGGATGCGAGCTGTTCTGATGAGAACCGGAAGCTGAGGACGTCTAGGATCAGGAATGCCTTAGGGCTGGTGCTGATCGGATGGATGCAAGCTGGAACGCGAGCTGGAGCAGATTAGGGTTCATCGGGTTTAGGTTTAAAGTCGCCGGCTAGGTTAGGGTTTAAGGGGGTTTTGATTTGCTCAGGGAGTTTAGAGACTCGTGCTGATAACGTGTTGTAAAACAAACGGTTTAGAGACTGAATGTTTCTGTGTATTATTAATCATAACATGGGTTCTTTTATATAAGGATTACAAGTCATAGAAAAAAGAAAGTATCCAAAAACCTAAACCAACTAGGTTTAGGAAAACTACTAATACATAATAATGGAAAGATAACAATTACAAGGAAAAGGAAGTAGAGTTTCCTTTTCTCCAAAGCATAAGCCGCCTCTCTCTCTCTCTCTCCTAAGGTCACGGCCGCCTCTCTCTCTCTCTCTCTAGGGTTGGATCGTCTCTCTCTCTAAGTGTATGGACCGGTTATAGACCGGACCGGTTATAGACATCCATCAATTGATTTATAACAATTTTACTTAATTTTTACTTAACTTTACATAATTTCTACTTACGTTTTACTTCACCAAATGTTGATTTATTCTATATAACAAGGCTCAGACAAACGTTGATTAAGTTTTCTTAAGATCATTAGGATCTCACTTAGTCTCCAAAATATGATCAATGTGAAGTAAGTTAATGACCAATAATAACTGATGTGGTGTAGATTCTTATTTCCTTGTAAAATTGTTCTTCTAATAAACGTTTGGCGTCTGAAAATTGAAAAAAAGCTAGCAAATTCATATAACAACAATACACCAAACACTATTGAGTCAGGTTGGCAGGTTAGTTTCTGATCAAACAGCTTTTTAATATTAATTAGTAACTATTTTTTTTTGTTTATTTGAACATTAATTAGTAACTTAAACTCACCTCAGAGACGCCTTGTGGTGACTGGCACTTCCCAGTGTCGACGGTGGTCCCTAGGACTGTCTCGACAGTGTTGGTTACACTCTTCTTGTAGGCCTTGTGAGTGTGGTCGGGATGTTGTAACAAGCAGTTCATCGAGCCCGTCTTTTTGCTTTCTGTTGGAGAGCCTCCAGGGATGCTTTCGGTCTCAAGCTAGGTAGGTCTGCTGCGGGTTCTCCGTTGTGAGTGCGTGAGAGGAGGATAGTCGTCGGATTAGTCAACCATGACTCTTCTTCTTAGTGGTGTTGCGTACAGAGCAAGTGCATTGCAGGAACATGATCTGGGGCTGTCTCCTGTCCACTATTGCTATGGTATGGTGGTGCTTGCTTACTCTGGCTGCTTGGTGTAGGGCCATGGCGTGTGGCGATCTTGGGAGTTCTCCTTTCTTTCCGAATAAATGCTCTGTCGTGTCGAGTGGGTGTGCTTGGCCTTGTGTGTTGATGTCTGGCCGTGTTGGCTTCTGCTCTGGAGGTCTGCTGTGAGCTGTTCTCGGCTAAACCAATTTTTAAAGAGCGGTTCATCGGGTACGCCAAACTGTTAGTGCTGATGGAGTAGTGTCCTCTGGTAAGCGGTTTATGTTGTTGTGTCAGCCATCTTTAGACTAGGAAGTGTCTTTTTTTAGTTGTTTTTATTCAATTCCTCTGCCTTTCTTTGTCATCTGTGTATTCTGTCAAAATTTTGAAAAAAATGGTAATAATATCTTTACATCTTTACCAGAAAAAAAACTTGAAATATTATATATGCAAAATGATTAAAAACATATTTTAATTATTTTTCTTTAGGGATATACTGATCTTTATGGATTAACAAGACGACCTTTCAATTTTTGGACGGGCGTATGTATCTTTTTAATTTGAACTAGGTATGAATGTTTGAGTATACAATCGGATTTTATATTTTTGAATATTTTTTTTTTGGGATTTATTATCCATTCAAATAGTTTTCATATTGGGTTGGGTTTAAATCAATATATTTCAGTTTTGGTTATTATTGGGCAAAACCGAAAAACAATATGAGTAGCTTAACATAAATTGTCGACAAAAAAAAACCTTAACATAAATTAAAAACCTAAGTTACCATTATAAACAAAGTGTCACTCAAGTTACAAAAAAAAAAAAAAACAAAAACAAAAACAAAAACAAAACAAAGTGTCACTCAAATTCAATATAATCCCTTATTTTTCATAACAGTTGATTAAAGAAGTTTTAAAATATATCAATTACACGATAATAATATTCATATATGTGATTATGTGCATATCTATATTATTAAAAGTAAAGTAGCTTTGAAACTAATCTTTTTCATCATAATAATTACAATTTGTGTCACTGACTTAATAACTATTAATTAATCTATCTATTTATCTATATCTATATATATATATATATCTTATTATATAAAAGAGTGTTTTGCTCTCTTTTCTTTGCGCCACGTAGGATTCCACCTAACAAAATCGCCTCCTAACAGCTCGACACGTGTTCCGTCCGGTGTTGCACTGCGTTTCATTTAATCTAACGTGATCATGGGCTTCGTTAGCGTGTTTTGGGCCGAGAATTAGGACAACGTATCCGGCTCGATAAAGTGTTTTTCGCCTCTAACCCTAATACGGCTGAAGTAAAGACACGAAGCTCGTCTCTCCTCTTCTCGCACGGCGACGATGAGAAGTTCGCGCTTCCTCTCCATATCTGAAACGTTCCAGAGTTATGGCTTCATGTTTTATCCCTCCTCCATGATTACCGAATGAATCTTCTCCTATAAATAACACCTTCAATTCAACGCATCACTACGATAAGAAAGTGTTTGGTTTCATCCAAGGATATTAGAGTGTGTTTGATACTGGTAAGTCATTGTTTCTTTTGCTTTTTCTTTTGCTAATTTATACTTCCCAATGATTTATTAATTCTTTGTGTTGATGTGATTCCCTAGCTTGCATTAATCACAGAGGTAAACCAGAACATTCTCCAAGGACTTTACACTCGAGAAAGATGAAGAGACATATGCGTAAGTAGACATTCTAAAGTGTCTGTATGATGCAAGGATCTTAGAGTCTGTTCATGAGGCCTGCTTGCTTAGTTACTAACACATTCCGAACACTCCAATACTTTCTTGACAGTGGGCTGCTGCATTTTGCTTCTGTCGAAGACCAGAAGAAGAACGTTTGGCAATGGACGTATGTTTATGCATAAAAAAACTAAAGGATCTATCTTTCACGGCTCTCTGACCCCGTAAGATCCAAATCTCTCTTCCTCTCTCTGATATTAATCCGACCTTTGGGTTTTCATCTTATAAAATTCTCAATTTCTGTTTGGAGTCTGTGTATCTTTTTCAAGGTTGTGCTTAGTCTTGAAGTGTTAAAGGTCTGATTGTATTTACTTATTCTTCTTGCTATTGAGTAGTACTAAATAATAAGATTTTTTATTTTGTTGTTTTAGTTTCTCTGTGAATGTAACATTGTAAATATATTCACTTGGTATCAAGGTCAGCGAGAGAGAGAGAGTGTATCATTATACTGGATTTAGTTGTTGGAACCATCCAAACCCGTGAGAAGATTTCTTGGTACAGTGTAAATGTGGCTTGAGTTTTTAATTGTAAATTCAAATGTCTAGGTGCTGGCTATCGAGGAAGTGTTCGAGCACAGGGTGACATAGGTGGTTCTGAACGGGGATGGGTGAGCCGATGTTGAACCTAGAGTCAGTACTACTTGATGCTCATCGTTTTTTGAATAAGGTAATATTTGCCATATATACATGCTTCTTCTTTTTTTGTCAAGTTATATACATGCTTTCTTACTAAGCGTCTAATTATCTATGCACTATAAAATTAATTGACAAAAGCCAAGACAAGTGTATGTTTGATGAGTCATTAATATGACTGTAAACTGGCACGTGATGTTTTCATATATGATATAGTGCATGAAATGTTAAAACAATAAGACATATCTAGCAGTCACTCGTGGTATGCTTTTCCTTTTCAGTAAGGACATTGAAATCGGACAACTAATGGTTACAAAAATCTACATTTGTAGTGTTCCAAACATAAATGAGAAGCTTGCCTCTTATAAGCTTACTTTCTTGCTTTATTCGTGTGTTGTTCCATAACTAAAATGATTTTTTACACAAACTTCTATTGATTATTTTAATTCTCTTTGATTATTACTTATTCTTGAACTTTTCTTCACTTTACATGATCCATCCAAACCGGGAGAAAAATGTACCAAGTGCCAAGTCTTATCCGCTGGAAGCAATTGTGAAGGATTGTCGTGAAGTAACAAACAGACGAATCTCCTTCGAGTATGCTCTTCTAGGTTTGATACCTTACAACCCGATACATGGCCGTGCCAACATGAAGTGCTGCCGAAGCTAAAAAAAAAAAAAATTTAAAAACTGCCAAAGGTACAGAAAGTTATTGTAGTTTAGTGTGCAAAAACATTTATTTCTATATACAATTTTTAGTAATTAACAATTGTTTTAATATTTTTTTAAGTTTCTTCAAAAATACATGTTTTCATTGGTCTCATATGTTACTTAACTACTCATAGAGATGTTAACGATTTTATATATACAAAAATGCCTGAGGCCAGTGCTTCATTTTTTTCTCACGTAAGCACGGTACTGCAGCGATACAGCCTGATATGAGGATTACGTGAAATATTAAAAATATATTTAAAAATTCATCATCCCAAATTAAAAATTATTGGAGTTCAACGACAAACAAGAAAAAATAATTTCTATCTATCTTCATTATCTTTATTATTAGTTGAGATTTTTTTGGTTTCATACAATTTAAATTTATTTTCAAATATAAACCAGATAACTACATTGAACAAAAAACATTTAAACAATATTATTCACTTGAAAAATACTACAAAATATTAAATTAAAACTGGAAAATTAACTAATAGAAAATTAAAAAATATAACCAAACAATTTACATTTTTTTTGTAACTTACAAAATATTAAATTAAAACTGGAAAATTAACTAATAGAAAAATAAAAAATATATCCAAACAATTTACATTTTTTGTAGATTTAAAGGGGAAGGGTCCATTAAATTACTTGGTAATTGGAAACAAAAGTTATAAAAATTGCAAGCGAAATGAAAGATATATATAGTCCAACCAATTAAACACCATAACTTAAATTAAATTAATTTTTGTTCATTTTTCTTATCACCTAATATATTTTTCAATAACAAAAATAAAAAAAATTTGGATACAAAATTCAAAATTCGTAAGATAAACAACAATGAAAATCTTATAAATTTTATAATAATATATCTACTTATATTTTTAATAGATTGTATTATTTATATATTAAATAAACATACAAAATATATAATCAAGTTTCCTTATTTCCCAGGGGGTCCACGTAGGCGGACATGTCACTAATTCGGACGTCGACCATCTGACACGTGTCCTCTAACAAAAACGCGGTGTTTCATTAGGGCATCTGCATCAATGGGGTTCATAACTTTAATTTTTTATTATTTTTTTTTTACTTTTTCGTTTGATTTAAAAAAAAATAAAAAAAATAAAAAATAAAAAATTAAGCAGATCAATCGCGGACCACCACGTAGCGTGGGGCCCGCGATACAGTGATGAACCAGGTTCACAAAAAAGAGAATATCTTTATATATAAAAAAGGGTTTCAATCCATCCAGCTATGCCACATGGGATGCCAGCACAACAATTTCCTCTCTCCACGTTTGTCACGTGTCCCATCTAATACTAAACTCTGCGTTTCATTTAAGTGTCCTAATAGTTACGAGTTTTGTTTTGATTTGTTTCTGAACGGGCTTTACTTGGCCTTCATTTAAAAATGAGAATATAGATTAGCAAAGGCCCATAGTGAGATACAACATAGAGGCGGCTTACGGAATTAGGGGTTCCATTATCTTCTTCGATCTGCTCAGACCATAACCAGCAAAAGAGATATACTATGCCGTCTCAGCCGAATCATCTCGAAGAAAATTTATGTCGTGTTGCAATTTCGTCTTTTGGTCTTCATTGATTGAATCCTCAGAGATGGTACGTTTTGTCTGGATTTAACACTTTTATGAATCTTCCTAACTCCATCGAGAACGACGTCCTCATTCAATGAATATCCTGCCAGAGGCGGTATTTCTCAGCTTATAAATATGTAATATTTCAACCTTTGAACATCTCTCATTTCGTGATAATCTCCAAAACTTATTTTCAGTTATATGGCTAATCCATCTGTTCTTCTTCGTGATCTAAAGGTGGCCACCGTTCTCCTATCGTCGAAGTGAGGCTTCTGAGATTTTTGGAAGCTAGAACCTTCAAACGTGGTGGGGAGTTGATGGGGTGGAAATGCTTCTCCTTATGCCAAGGTTTTCTGATCTTAAATCTCTTTCTTTCTTTTTTTTTTGAAGTTTTAGTTTTCCCGATATTAAATCTCAAGTTTTTTTTCTAAGTTTTTCGGCCTTGACATTCATAAACTTCGAACTGTTTACGTTAGATATATGCAGGTTTCTTGATCTTATATCTTTTGTTTTTAATAGTTTTACGGCCTCCACATTCATAAATTTTAAACTCATACATTTGAAACTCTTGCTTAATTAAATCATGAAAAAATGATATACGTAGGTTTTCCGATCTTTGACAATTTCACTTTCAGTTTCCTTAAAGTCGGTGCATCTGAAGCTATATATATAGGTGAGTTTCCATCCGTCAAAATCATCACTTTCTTACTCACTATCATATCAAGCAAATAAATTTTTCAGAGTAAAAATCGGTTGCTGTAGCACCACAATTGAAGTTCGTTTGCTTATAGATGTCTGACTGTTGGCAGGCTAAATATCAGAAACATGGAGGCAGAGCAGGGGGCAGAGGAACTGAAAAGTCTCAATCATAATAGGGTAAGAGTTCTTAGAGAAGGATACATGTTTTTACCATTGCTGCATTAAGCATGTTTTGCTTTCTCTCGCAAATTATTTTTTTAACTTTTGGACATTTTGCTATATCTCTCTCAGGTTGAACTTAAGAGGTTACCCCGTATGTAAGAGCGGATGGTCAATAGGGAGAAGTTAGAAGTAAGTTAAATACTTACCCTTTGATTTTCTTTTATTGAAACAAAAAACAAATGGGCACTTGACTTTTACTGGTATATACTTGCAGTGAGAGTTGGCTATTTCCTCCCATGAGATACTTGCTGCCAGAAGGGTTCACGCTGCACGTTTAGTACTGGTCCGTGATACATTTCTCCTCTCGAAGTTTTGTCCGACTCAGCGACAACGTCAACAAAAGATTATCGAGATAGTAATATATCCGGCAGGGAAGCAATGCAGAGCTCAGATGATATCACCATCAACAGCACAGCCTCTGTTAAGCGTCGAGGTAAAGGTCCCATTGTTGTGAGGAAAACTTATTGTTCTCTCCTCGATCCATCCCTTGAAGAACACACAGCTTCCTCTCTGTGTGTTTCCTCTTCCAAACTTTTTTTTATCATACTTTAAATTTTTGTCTTTCAACAGGTTCAAATATGTTGATACGAAACTGAGGAGAACTCAGGGCAAATATAGAAAGCAGATGTGGAAAAATCAAAGAAATGACTTTTTATAAAAGGTCAAAGCGATTCTCTTAATTCACCACCTCAATGATCAGATTGTTGCAGTGTAACAGCGTTTTCCTACTGTAAAACATCGCAGTATCACATTCACTGTTTATCGTTTTCTATTATTCCTCCTCAAGCTTTTTTTTTGCCATTGAAAAACCATTTACTTAGTAAACTCAAAGTATGCTTCTAAATTTTTATGTCTTTTAAGGACGACTGGTTTTTCCGGGTCTACCCTAGTTTTAATATATTTTTTTTTTGGGAAAACTGTGAACTTCTGCATTGAACCTTCAATGCAGATGCTCTTAATGTTACGGACTTGCCGAGTTTCTTTTGTTATGTGCTTTGAATAACGTTTGGTAGGCTGAAACCAAAACAAAAGCTTGCTTTGTAGTAGCCTTCGACTTCTGGTATCTAGGGTTCTTAGTTTTGATCAAACTCCAATTAGGTCAATTCACAATGGAGGTTGTAGAGTGATGTGTGAGACGCATCTTTCGAGGAATCACTGGGTGGAGCTCCGATCGTGTTGTTCCGTCTGATATTCATCTCCTTGAAACGTTACGGAAATAATTGATTCAACGCCATTGATTACCCAAGGCTGTTTAGAGTCCCTATTAAATCTCTCCACCACTTCACCTTCCCACCATAGGATTGCAAAACCCCAACTTTTAACAAGCGATTTATCAGGTACTCCTTCACCTCTATATAAAATTCCATTTCGAGTTACAGACCATCGTATTACTATTCCATCCATCAACACGAGTCCATTTGTGGGTAAGATTCTGAGTATCGAGTATTTGAGATATGATGTTCCGTATGTCATCTTTTTTAATCACTCCCTCTCTCTCTCTCTTTTTTCATCTAGATCAATGTTACTGCTTTGCTTTGATATTCGTTTGACCCATATCAAGATTTTGTTATTTTTTGTCTTGCATCTCACTTTTACTTACCGTAACAACTTCGCAGGTTAGTGTTTTCAATGGGCTAAGTGATCATCCAACCTACCGGCTCTCTACGCTTATTAAATTTTTACGTCTCCATGGCAAACCGATCATCGCAACCTACCGGAAAGTTTCCTTCAGCACTATTTCCGATGAAAATCAACAAACCTAGGAGAGACGAAACACAAGAGCTCATTGTTGTTGCTTTGGGACCTCTGGCAAACATCGCACTACTGGTTAGACTTTCTCATGCTCATTTTGTTGGGTCTCATCTCTATCTCTATCTCACTGTCTTATTGAAGATTTTATTACCTTTACATGCAGACTGTTCAGCTTGAACCTGAGTTTTCAAAAAATGTCAGACAGATTGTTCTTCTTGGTGGACCATTCACAGTAAACGGAAAGGTAAATCCAGCGTCAAAAGCTAATGTAAGTTCTTTCACACTCATTAAAGTAATGTGAATTTGTGATCTTTCTAGACACCAGCTAATATCAACCGTGAATATAAAATCTTCTTAATGTATAGTTTATTTCTTCACATCTCCCCCGTATCTGCATATCCAAGTTGTAGGCTAGGGTATTTTTTTTTGGTGATTCAAAATCTGCAGAAATTGTGTTCCCATGTGGGGTCTACATAATTGCTGGGGGAATCAACGTGACCCATCAAGTTATTATGACATGTTCTTTGGAATATCATTTTGCCACATTTGATGTTTTCCATATGTACGCAAAAGTCGTTTTCATAATCGTACATTATTTCATCACATATTATCCTAATAGGAAATGGTAGCCATTAGAGCATCATTAACCCAAAACTCCACTTTGGGTCTTTTAATGATTTTTAAGTATTAAAAATAATTTAAGAGACCTAATTAAGAAACACCAACTTTTTTGTGTTCCAATGAGAGTGTCTTATTTAAGGGTTCTTAAAACAAAGATAGTAAATGGAGATTATAAAACATATATAAAGATACGAAACTTGCAGAAAATTTAGACAGAGCATAACTCTAGTTCCACACAAAAATAGTAAATAGAGATGTGCTAAATGCCCTTGAAACTATGCTTAATGATCAAAGTGAGAAACAGAGCCTATGAGAGGAAACAAACGATGAGTTACGTCTCAGAACTCATTGAGAAACCACAAAATTAATACACATAGGACTCTCTCAATTGTAAACGAAGCAGGAGTTTAACTAAAGGGATCATCTTTTTGCATGTTCTGAATCAACACCAATGTCATCCTTGTTTTTTTTTCCAGGGCTTGTTATAATGTAAGAGACTAACCTTCTTCTTATTGACAGGCTTAAGCATCTTGATAACGCACATCTCGTTGCTGTTCTCGTAATCATCTTGCTCCCTAAAGAAAACAAAACACACAAAAAATAAGGACTCGGTCTCGGTTTCATAACTTTGGAGAAAAACAATATTAAAACATCAGCAGACATCACACTAATGCGTAATCTCCTCTGTTGGTTCATAATCACAAACCAACACAAAACTAAAGCCGAAGCTATGAAACTTGTTTTCAGAAAATTCAAACTTAAAATTCATTAACTTTTGAAATACAATGACTTCATGCCATAACCAGAACAAGAAACAGAAACTTAAAGACAACAAACAACAAACTACAGAGAGAGAGAGAGAGAGAGAGAGAGAGAGAGAGAAGCTGAAACATACCTCTCTTTAAACTTGTCAGTAAAGTTGAACATTCTAACCATATCCACAGAGGAAGGAGAATCTTCCTTTTATGTATTGCAAACATAACCAGCGCCTCCTACACGTTCAGCCACTGCACCAGTGACAAGATCACCAGTGACAAGACCACCAACCATATCCACCACAAGCACATCCGAGTATGCAGTGACAGTAGCCATTGTTAACAGAAGGGAGCACGCTTGATCCTGGCTGGATATTTCTTCAAATAGGTTTCATAGATACTGACAAAAACATAAACAACAAATAAGAATAAGAGAAACTAAAGAAGTAGAAAAAAAAAGGGGACATTAAAATATACAAACCTTCCAACAAAACGGTGTCTTAGAAGCACCTTTGGCACATACTTCTGCTTCTTAAGGAGATATTTTTCCTGTCAAAACCAAAAACAAGATTAAACGCTAATGGATTCAAATAGAAGCAGAGAGAGAAGTAAGATGTGAAGATATTACCTGAAACAAGATTAAACGCTAATGTTTTGTTGTTTGCAATCATATCTTCAGTAATCTCATCCCCTTTTGCACCCTCTCTACACATTAACAATCAGTGTTTCAATAATCCCACATAAGCAATTAACAGATTCTTCTATATATAAACACAAATAGAAGTTAAGTCTTGTTCAAACATCCGCATAGCTTCAATCCCTTCAGCAGTGAGGTTTTAAGATTCATTATTGTCAATAAGTTCTCGAACGTTTCTCTATAAAATTAACTCTGTTACTTTCTGGAATTACCATAACATCAATTCAATCAAATCTATAACCAAACACAAACACGATTCTTTAATGTGATTTTGAGAAAAAGACAAAACCTTTTTTGATGGAAAGACTGAGACAGAGGAAAGAACCATCTTCTCCGGTTTCGACTTGGAACAGAGATCCAAACGGACCTCCGATCAATGGCTTTACCGAGTAATTCGTATTCCTGATTCCAGTCAGCTGCATGGCCTTCACTGGGAGAGACACAGAGACAAGAGATGGAGAAGACACAGAGAAGAGAGATTGAGAAACAAAAGACTTTTTTCGTTTTTTCTTTGAGCGACACAGTTGTAACACGTGTCCTCGAAGACACGTACGGTTCTTCTACCTCCTAATTAGGAGACGTTCCTTGTGTTAATTGCCATTTTTCTTTTTTTTTAAATCAAAATTATGTTAAGATACATCTCTAAGAGACAGGGTTAATCCTGCTCTTAGTGCTTTCTCCTGTAGATTGTAATTGGCTTTCTAATGTTCTTTTTTGAAATTATTTTCTTAAGTTCAGTACGCTGACAATAAAGTATAGGGTGCATTTCTGCAGAGCTCTTACAAGCAAACTTCTTTTCCCTGGGTGAACATGTGGTCCAGAAATTGGATTTGATGACCGATATGTTGGAAACTCAAATCTGCGGAAGCCATTGGAAGGTCCATGTCCCTTTCCAGTTTCCACAGCTGCATTGTTACTATTTTTGGCTGATATGCGTGCCCTGAATGTGACATGTTAGGAACAGGAAAGCTCGAAGAAGAAAAAGCCTATTCATTTCTCACATAAGTTTCCACATGCTGACCCCCTTGCTCTTCATTTTCTAGAGAATATGTTTTCTTTAAAACCCAAGGACCTACCTACAGCTGAAAAGGTGCGTCACACATTTCTTTTTTTACATTCGTTGTGATCCAAGTGGGTTGTATTCAAAAGCTATATTTACGTGAAAATCCAGAAAGACTGCAAACTCTATACATGATGCTTACTAAGATTACTAACGGTATGGAGTGTAAGATAACCTAGAGTACATTGTCTTTTTTCTGCTTAGGCCTATGGAGCTTAAGCTTCAAGCTTTGTTTTCATAACCGATTGACGCTGTACATATCATGTATGATGTAGGTCTTTCATGTAATCAACCGGTTTTATGGATTACTCCAGGCGATCACAAAGTTGGGTAGAGAAGCGATTAGACAAATATTTGGCTACGAAATTGGAGGCTCACACAGGCCATTAAGAGCTTCTTCTCATATTATAGTATCTCAGCTAGATTTGATTACTAGCCAGAAATTTGTGAGGATTACAAAGAAAACGGAAAGTATGGATATGGAGATAGATGTAAATATGAATATTTTTAATATTATATATAAATAATTGATTTGAAGTAAAATAAGGGACATTTACTAAATCAACCCAAATATTCAAGTCAAACCTAAAAGTGTACTCCACTTTCAGTCAAATGCAAAACCAACCCAAAGGGGTAGTGAAAGTACTATTTAACCCTTATGACCAAACAAAAAACATAAATGTATTTTACGTTTCTAACCTTTGGAAGTCTACACGTAAAAAAAGAAGTCTACAAATATTTAGACTTTCTAAAAAGTCTACCTTACAGACTTAGTTTATAGTCTACATTCTAATTTGATCTAAAATTTAATTTTGAAAATGTATAAAAATAATTATAGTGATATTTTTAACTAATCATCAATATAATGGATAATATGAACTAAATAGATTAAAATTTCATATAATTGAACAATTTTCAAGAATATATACTAATTTGGTTATCATGTGGTAGACAATGTTCATAGTTTAGAAACAAAAAGTTCTAACATGTTATGTCTTGTAGTGGTTGATTTCATAGGGTTAGATTTTAGATTTTGTTTTTTTTGTTTTATTAACTTAAATCTGCATATTAATGTTTAGTAGTTTATATTTTGTATAATTGAGACTTTTTGATTATCAAGCAAAACATTTAGGGTTTGAGATTTGTGGTTTAGGGTTTCGTAGACCTACAAAAAAGTCTATTTAGCTGGAGACGTCCTTTTCAGTCTATTTTATTGGTGTTTACATAAAATCTATTTTAAATTAAATTTACATATTTATGAATAAGAATGTTAAATCATATATTATAAATATTAAAAATAAATTAACAAATTTAGTAAGTTATTTTTTTTAATTTTCGCAAATAATAAAGGGAAAGAAAAAAATCGTTGTAGGCTTACAAAGAAGTCCACACATCAAATTTAACCTAACCGGATTTAACCAATATAATATTTACCAAATCGAATTTACACCAAACCTCTTTTAACCTAACCAGAAAAGTTACCCAGAATATAAATACGATTTGCTAAGCTTTTTTGGGTAAACAAACCCTAATCCCCGCCGTTCTCTCTCTCATGCGATTTTCGGGGAGATTTCCGGCGAACTCTAGCCACACCGTTTCCGCCGCTTAAACTAGTCGTTGTCCACTCCGTCGCTCTGGTAAGTTAAATGTCTCCGGCTTGTCTTCGGCTTCGTCCGCTCCGTTGCTAAAAGTAACCACCTTTACCTTTTTCTTTTTCAGATCTGAGCCGGCGACTTCTAGCGAACGGTGCTTATTGTCCAAATCTCTGCTTCCTGTCAGTCTCACGGCTTCTACTCTAGTGAGCGAACAAACTGTGTTTCATCTTTCCAGGGAACGAATGGTACTTCATCTCTCTATGGTAACTAATAACCTAACTAGTTGACTTATATTCCTGTAACCTCTCTCTTAGTTTGTTAACTAACCTATTAGTTTCTTCTCTAATCCATTTTCTGCTTCCAGTCAGTCTACTTTAAGGTAGACATCATTGTTGATATGTAGACATCTTTTTTGAATTGTTGTATACTGTTTTTGGCTTCCGTTGAAGGATGACAAATTTGGTTTGGTTAGATGATTTCGTATTCTCGATTTATGATAGAGTTTGGGTTATGAATTTAGTTTGAATGGTAGAATTCTCGTGTAGACTTCATTTTGATTTATAGACTTCTCGGGTAGACTTCATTTTACATTGTAGACTTCATTTTGAATTGTAGACTTCACGTATAGAATTCATTTTGAATTGTAGACTTCTCGTATAGAATTCATTTTGAATTGTAGACTTCTCGTATAGAAAGAATCTCGAGAGTCCGTTGGTTGAGGTAACGGATGACATGAAAGAATTTGGGGGCAGATGGGAGTGAATTTCGACCGGAGCCAAGTATTGATGAATTAACTGCAGCGTGTCAGATGTACAGAACATGGTCTCGAGATGATCGACTGCGTTTAGGGTATCTAGCCATCTACGCTGGCTTCATCGAAGCAGCAAGAACCTCGTCACCCACACGGGCTAGCCTGACTAGGTTAGTGATGGATCTAGATGCTTTTGAAGATTATCCGTGGGGAAGGGTAGCCTTTAAATTCTTGATGGAGTCGGTGAAGGGTGTAGACTTGACAAAGACGTATGCTATTGAAGGCTTTGTTCAGGTTCTTCAAGTCTGGGTCTACTGTTGTCTCCCTGAATTCGGAGCTGGGTTTGGTCACCCTATAGAAGGTTCTCCGACCCCACCTCTACTTGCCTTCTTAGGTGGCAAAGGCAAGAGAAGGCTCCAGGAGAATATGCTGAAACAGGTATGCTTCTTATGTTTATATATGCATTAATTTGATATAAAGTGGTTTTATACTAACTTAATAGTTTTATCTTCTGCAGACTAGGACTAAGAACTTTACTATGAAGGATTTCTCTGAAATGTTCCCTCGATGGGATGTGAGTTGGAAGATGAGAAGGCTGATAACATAGTGAAGGCAGTGTTTTCTTCAGGCTGGGCATGGGAACAAAGTCACTGGCCTCTTGTCGGAACAAAACTGTGGACAAATGTGAAGGTGGAGATCCATCCGATGAAGACAGAAGCTGGTCAGATGATGCGAAGCTTGAAGACAGTGTCCCCTTCTCGCACACAGTCTGATGCAGAATCACGCAAGAAGGCTCGTGAGTCCCCTGGCCTGGATGTGGAGACCATGAAAGGAGAAATAGTTCGTTGCCAAACTGGCCTGACTTCTAATATGGTTGAGGGGCTGAGCAGATGCGAGAACACTCTGAAGACACAATCCCGCATGATTGAGGGCCTTACAACTCAGGTGGGAGCTGTTGAGAAGATGGTGCGTGAAGGTTGGAAGGAAGACCACACCAAAGTTGGTTCATCTACTGATGTACCTGAAGCAAACAAATCTGATGGAGACAAAGCTAAGAAGGACAGCGCTGAAGAAAGCAAAGGTGATGAAAGCGATGAAAGCAAAGGTGAGGAAAGCAAAGGTGAGGAAAGCAGAGCCGAGGAAAGCAGAGCCGAGGAAAGCAAAGCTGCGGAAACAGCTCCCAAAGGAATGACAAAAAGAGCCAAAGCTAGAGACACCCAAGCCACTGTGGTTAGTACCAAAACATCTCCCAAACCACTCAATCCAAAAAGAGAAAAAAAATCAATGA
>NW_013617473.1:0-1578 GCF_000695525.1 Brassica oleracea var. oleracea | reverse complement strand
TTTTCCTGATGAATTCACACGGTTAACAACCATCATGTGGGTAAGAAGAAAAAAATGCTTCTGCTAGGCCTCTTCTATTTACCTATATGGGTGCTACTTTGACTTTCCAAATCAATATTCTCAAAATATGTTTGTTTAATGTACTTTTGTAGATATACGAGATTGTCTTAAAGCATGCTTATTATAAGGATCAAGCATGAATGTCCATAAGCTACAGATTCAGTGATTGTGCAACCACTTTTTGGCTAGAATTGGAAGATAGATGAAGTTGTTGACTATTATCCTCAGAGAGAATATCTGTAGATGTTTGTAATTGGCATGGGTATTGTACTTTTGTACTAGACTACATTGTATTGTTCTCTTTGTATCAAACTGATGTATTGTGTAATTTACTTGGAGTAGACTTCAAAAGACTAATACTGAAATAGACATATGTATTGTACTTCTGTACCAAACTACATTGTATTGGATTTTGTATCAAACTACCCGTTATAAAGCAGACTTGTTTAATATAACTTCAAAAAAATACAAAAAAGTTAAGATCTCCATGTTTAACATAGGTTGATCACTTAACACAACTCTAAAACAATATAATACAAGAGTCGCACATAACATCGACTCATCAAGATCCACAAATTCAACATAAGTTTCACATAACCTCCAATTTTGAATAAGTTTCACATAACCTCCAATTACATAAGTAGACTTAGAGAGATGTCTACACTTATTAGTAGGCTTTTGTACCAGACTATTGTATTGTGCTGTGAGTAACAGGCTGATGTAGCACACTTTTGGTTGTAACAAACTTATGTAATTTGCTTGCAGCAGACTTAAGTATTAGTCTTCTTTTACAGAAGACTTTTAGAGAAGTCTGCTACTCAACTACTATGTAGACATCATCTTTTTATCAGTATATTAGTCTTTTTTAGCTCATATTCGACCAAAAATACAACTTCGAGACAACTCAGAGACTTACGTATTAGTCTTCTTTTTAAAAAGACTACAAAAGAAGTCTGCATTCTGTAAAAGAAGACTACAAAAGAAGTCTGCGTTCTGTAACAGAAGACTAACACATTAAGACATAAGAGATAAGACAACATCCAAAGCAATAAGACAACATCCAAAGCAACAATACAACTAATAAGTTCCACACAAGACATAAGACAACATCTAAAGCAATAAGACAGACAACACCGGTTTAACCTGGACAGTTAGGACGAGTGTGACTTGGTTGTTTGCACTAGGAGAAACAATAATCCTTGCAGTTTTCGCGGTTGGTTTCCCCTCATCCTGGAAATTTCTAGCCAAGACTACCACCTCGACTTCTTTTGCCTACCCCTTCCACGATTGACCTCTGGAGGAAGACATTTACGTGCCTTATCAGCTCCTTCTTCATTAGCAGGTGTTGTGTCATCAGTGTTGGGAGCTTCTTCTTCATTGGCAGGTGATGTGTCATCAGTGTTGGGAACTTCTACTTCATTGGCAGGTGATGTGTCTTCAGTGTTGGGAGCTTCCAAAACGTCACTTTTGGGATATATATTTTCCGCGTATGCTGCATAAAGATAATTCTTTGAATAG
>NW_013617472.1:30443-76631 GCF_000695525.1 Brassica oleracea var. oleracea | reverse complement strand
CGTCGGTATACTCCTATCGATCGATGTATATATGTCCAAACACGCATAAATCGATGAACTTCCGAGGAATTATCCCGACGAAGTTCTCCCTCGGTATATTCCGAGGACTTTTCCGACAAACAAGGGATCCTCGGAATTTCCTCGGAAATTTATTTCCTCGGAATTCCGTCGGACAATTCCGAGGGATTTCCGAGGAAAAAAGAAATTCCGAGGAATTATTTCCGACGACGTGTTTCGTCGGAATTTCGTCGGAATAACGATATTCCGACGATATTCCGACGAAATTCCGACGATTTTTTCCCTCAGAATCCTTGATGTTTTCTTGTAGTGCTAGTATTAGGTTTGTGAATCCCTACCTTTGCTCTACTAGTCATTGGATGTTGATTGCTATCTTGTTGAGCAACGGCGTTTGCTATAACTTCTGGCTGAACTGGTTTAGGAATGATCACAAATTGTTGGATGGATTGTTCTGGAGAAGTTACTTGAATTGTTGCGGAGGCGAAAAGATTCTTGTCAGTTGAGATTGAGAGGAAGGCTCAGGGGATGCTGAAGATGTCTGCGAGGCCTTCAGGAGAGGGGTATCATAGACAGGAACTTGATTCTTGTATTGATCCATGAAGGGGAATCGTTCTTCATCAAACACTACATGCTTGGAGATGTATACTTTTCCAGCGGGTGGGTATAGGCATCTGTAACCCTTGTGTTGAGGGCTGTATCCAAGAAAAACACATTTGAGTGACCTTGGCTCCAACTTGTGAGCTGCCATCGGTCTCAGGTATGGGAAGCAAGCAGATCCAAACGCCTTTAGCATAGAGTAGTCCAACTTCTGTTTACTTAGGATCTCGTGAGGGCTTTTGTGTTGTAGGGTTGAAGATGGAAGCATGTTGGAGATTACATTAGCCGTATTGAAAGCTTATACCCAATAGCTTAGTGGGACATGACTGTGATACATCATGGACAAGCCGAGTTCCACCAGATGTCGATGTTTTCTTTCCGCAGTTCCATTATGCTCTGGTGTGTGGGAACAACTAATCAGATGATTGATACCGTGTTGTGAAAGGCATGTCATTAGGCTTTTTTTACAAATTCTTCTCCTCCATCACTTTGAAATGCCTTGATCTTTGTAGACAATTGATTTTCTACTAGTTTATGAAACGAGACAAATACTCAGTAGAATTCTGATTTATGTCACAAAGGGTAAACCAAGAAAACCGGGAGTAGGCATCCACAAATACAATATAATATTTAAATCCCTGGTTTGATACAACCGGTGAAGCAACCCAAAGATCACAATGAACTTTCTCTAACGAGTTTAAAACAACTTAACTAGAAGGTAAAAACTGAATTCTTGAACTCTTCCCCATCTGGCAAGGCTCACAAATGAGGGTAGATCTGCTCTTATTAACTGTAATCTCTTTGCTTTGTTGTAGGTGTTGAAGAATCTTGAAGTTTGAATGCCCCAACCGATGATGCCACACAGATTTAGAAGCTTCTCTTTGGCGGTTAGAGAATAGAGCTACAAAGTTTGGATTCTCCAACACATATATGCCTTTACGCATGTTTCCCTTTGTTGCCACCTTCTGAGTGATGAGATCAATCACACAAACTTGTTTAGCATCAAAGAACACTCCGCAAAGATAGTCATCACATAGTTTCAAAACTGATAATAATGATTGTTTTATTCCAGGACAGACGAGAACTCCGCAAGGAGGTATCGTACCTATAGATGATGCAAGGGAGGTAAAGCCAACATGAGTGATTGGGAGATACGTGCCGTCAGCAACCATTATGGTATCACCACCTTCATATGGAGTGACTGCTTGTAAGGAAGCCGTTGTTGCAGTGACGTGAGCCAACGCTCCTGAATCAGGGTACCAGTCTTTACCACTGTAATCAAAGACTTGAAGAGCGCTGAGTGCTTGAGCAGTATCTGATGCATGATAGTTGTTAAAGAACCTATTATAGCATTTCAAGGCTGTGACCAATTCTTCCTTAGATCTGACATGTTAGACGAGCACCAGAAGTGTTGGAAGTGGTCTGATACTGTGAGAATCCTCTACCACGAGTCGTATAACCTCCTCTTTCTTTGTTCTGATAGTATCCTCGTCCTCGATCACTATTCCGATTTCCATAGGTTTGGGTGTTGCTTTGCTGGACCTTGAACGCAACATGAGGAGTCACAGTCGGAGTCTCTTCATAAGACTGCAGCTTTGCATCATAACCCTGAACTTCAGACTCCACATCATTGAATGTTGGCGCATGGAACTTTGTTAGCAAACTCTGGATGACAGTAGCAATCGCTTCATACTCATGTGTGAATCTATTAAGGAACCCAAGGATCTTCATTGATTCATCTATGGGTTTCTCTATGGCGCTTAGAGCATCGCAAATGGTTTTGAAATCACGACATTAGACATATAGACTTTTGTTCTTCTTGGTGATGAGCTGCAGGCTTCTTCGGAGAGAGAACTCTCTGGATAGAGAGCCCTTGTTGAAGTTTTCGGCTAGGGAGAGCTAAACATCTCGTGACATCGCCAGAGTATGAAATGAGCCAAGCACTTCTTTTGACAGTGTGCCGAACAACCAAGAACGGACAAGCTGGTCAGAATAGAACCATGCTTCGTACTGCGGGTTTGGTTCTTCTTCGGGTACATTGTTGTTGTTGACAGGACGAGTCGGAGGAGGAGGGATGGTAGCGCCATTGACAAAACCAAGTAGCTTCTGGCTGGATAGGAGAGACTCAAATTGAGTCTTCCATAGCAAGTAATTACTACTAAGCTTCAAGGTAACAGAGCTGAGGACATGAACATTGCTTGGAAACGGATATGTGTTTTGTGGATCGGCCATTGATACAACCTGTTAAGGTAACAATGGATCTGATACCATGTGAAAGGTTAGAAACCTTGAGCAATATGAAACTTTCACTATTATTTCGGCTTTATAAAGTGACATACAACCGGTTTATATAGAAATTTGACAATAGTTTAGTGTAGCCCTAGGTCTTATCCTCATCATTAGCTGTAAAGTAGTCTAGTCATCTTTGACAGTCTGTAGGGAATCAAATTCTGTTATTGAGCTGAATTTTTTTCTTGCTTTCTCTAACGTTTGTTCTTGCATGTACAAGTGAAGACTCCTTTGTCTTCATGTGATGTCTCTTATTGGACTTCAGAGATGAGCCTGGGGTTTTAACCTCTTGGGCTTGTATTGGGTTATTCACATAATACATTAGTTTGTATGGTATAATTTATATGTACAATGCATTTTGCAGACATATATAGAATTGGAGTTATATATATATTTTTCTACATTTTTGCTTGCACTTTTTTGTTTTGAGAATTTTAATTATTAACAGTTGTCTTTGCTGTTGTATTTTTTTTTGTATAAACATACCAATCAAAAAGTTCATAAAGAGACCATTTTAAAATGATTGTCTTAGGCGTTGTAAAAATTCTTTTGTTTTTACCAAAAAAAAAAAGAATAGGCCCCCAAAATGGTTTGCACGGCATTGGTTTCAGAGAGAAACACGGCTGGGGCAAACTCTTCTCAAAAGTAAATTTATATTCTATTTTCATTAACATATAAGGAATTTGGGGAAGCCAGGAGACTTTTCCTTGTGTTTTGACTGAATTTGAGGTGCCTATAAAAGAGATAATCACTTCAGAACGTTACGATGTCAGTCCATCACAAATTTTTTGGACACACCAAACTCTTTCTAATCTAAACTTTTGCATTTGACCAAAAGAACAATGCTTTTCACTCTGAAGGAAATAATGTCTTTCATCTGAAGAAAAAAAGCGAAGATGGAGAATCTGTTAGGTCTTCTACGACTTCGTGTGATTAGAGGCGTTAATCTCGCCATTAGGGATTCCTCAAGTAGCAATCCTTACGTCATTGTTCATTTGTTCGTATGGGCAAACAGGCAAATCACTGAGTCTCAAAGTAACTGTTAAATGGGCTTTAGTATATCTCAGATATCCAATGTTTTCTCGTTTTGGTTATGGATCTTTTTGGTCGTGAATCTGGCTATGCTTCTCAGAGATTCTACATCCAATAAGAGAATTTTAGTAAAAAATCATTATATTGACTTATATGATCGTTACTAACAGGTCGCTTGACATTTAGCAAGGGAATGCTCATTATGTTGAACATCTTCATTATAATCACCAGGGCCTCAACTTTTATGTGTATTAACGAGACAGAACATACAAATTTCTGTTATAGGTTCGATGCACCACGAGTTTTAGGTATTTTACATGTTAAATGTAGTTTAGTAAAGCTAAAGAAAAGTTCCTAGGATTTGTTTTATCATTCTGAATTTTAGTTATGTTTTTTTTTTAACTTTTTCCGTCTAGACTTACACCCCAATCTTTCGTGGTGTCATGTTTTTCTTCCTTGATGCAGAAGCTACGAACCCGTGTGATAAAAAAGAATCTGAATCCAGAATGGAACGAAAACTTGACACTTTCTGTTACTGATCCAATTCTTCCTGTTAAGATCGTATGGGGATTCCTACATTACAACAACCTGTTCTTTCTCAGTAAGATTGAAACAGAACAGAACATAACACGGAAGTTTGTCATTTTATAATTTCAATGCAATTTTCAACGTAATATTAATTATAAATGCACTCATTTTATAAAATTTTTTTTTTATCTCAATGGTTGAATATATGTAATTAATAAGAACTTAAATGTATTTCAATTATTTTTTTTAATTTATGTGAAAATGTCAAAGTGACACTTTTTGCGAAATAGAAAGAATATGTTTTATCATTTTTACTAGTCATTTGGAGATGCCTAAGTTTGATAACTTTTACTGTGATTATCTATATTAAAAATCTTAAGTATACTATATATTATGCTACATCACTGAAAAATAAAAAGGTTATGAGTATTTGATATTTTTTATAAGATCTAATATCTATACTAATAAAGTTCACTAGAAAGGCTCTATAATACGCCACCTCAGCGAAGGTTATTCCAAAATGTGACACGTGACATTGTTTCTTCACTCTTTGTTCCTGAAAAATGAGTTGTCTACTTACGAAAGCCTCATGTTGCATTTGATTTATTTGTTTGGGCCTATTATTATTCCAAAATATCCGAAAGTCTTTCTTCTTCGATCATGTATGGTCGGAACAAATTAGCCAACAAATATTGTTGGTTTACATAACGCCTTCCCCCTGAATTCAGTCGACCACTATAATGATCTCATTAATGTCATTCTCATCACTACTTCCACTCTCTCGCATTCATTAGTTCACTCACACCGCCATGGAAACGTCTGAAAACTACACCTATAACTATAAATACCATAGTTGGATTCACTAAAAATCACAAATCCCATCAAATCATTTCACATTTTCTCTTCTTATCAAAAAAGAAATTCCACATCCTGTCTATGCAGTTCAGCTATCTTCAATGGCCACAGTGACCTACTTCTAACTGAATTGAAAGCCGAACGGTGTCTGAAACTAGTCGAGGTGCGATTGCTCCTGTTGGGGAGGCTTGGAATGCGAAGAAAGAAGGTGAACTCATGGGTGTCGACATGATCTTGGTAGATGAAAGGTAAACGCAAAGAAGGTGAGATGGATGGTTGATAATTTCACGAGGCTCTCTGGTGACTCGCGGATCATGGACCATGGCAAGTATGAAGTATCACATACAATAAAATCAACCCCATAATTTTTTTTAACAACACGACTTCCAAAATATCACAATATAACATTCACTCTCAAAAGAGGGCACAACACACAGAAAAACACGATCACACAGAATTGCTCAAAACATATTTACAATGAGGGTTAAGCTTTGGGCCTCTCAACACACACTATTTCCATAACAATATTACACAACAAATAAAAAATGTGCAAACAAAAAATAACAAAACATGTGACACCACTTACGTTCAACTATGCGTGCATATAAATTAAGAACCAAAAACTGAATTGAAGCCAACAAAAAAGACAATCCAAACCTAAACAGAATTTCACAAACAATCGAGCGGTTTATATATTTTTGAAGCTGAAAAATCGAATCCGTATTATAGAACCAAATAAGAACCTAAAATAGTAATTTTATTTAGTTATAAAATTACCAAAAAAAAATATTATTTATAAACCAAATACCCAAAAATATGAAATAAAAAAATATGTGCCACCACTAAACATGTGCAACAAATAAATACAATAATAATTGCGCAAACAAAAAATAACAAAACATGCGCTATCACTATGGTTTCAACTATGCCTCATCATATTAATTAAGAAGAAAAAGCCGAATCGAAGCTGAAAAAATGAATCTGAAACTGAAAAAATTTCACAAATAACCGAGCGGTTCATATATTTCTAAAACTGGAAAACTAAAACCGTGTTAGAACGGAGCAGAGAACTGAATGAGTAATTAAAATATAAATTATATTTAGTTTTAAAATTACCAAAATATAATATACTAAAATATGAAATACCAGAATATTTATTTTTCCAAAATATTTAAAACTATTTGAGTTATCAGAAAAAACGGAATTATCCAAATAGTTTTTGTTTCAATATTAAAATTTATCTGGATTATCCAATATTAAATCCCAAAACTAAAAAGATCTGATTTTTACGTGAATTATTCAAAATTAACCAAAAATCAGAACCGAATTGGAACCAAAAGTTTATTGTATATTAGTTGGTTCTTGCGATTGGTACCCGAACTAAATCAAAGACCAAAATAACCAAACGAAAACTAAAGAAAGTTTCAAAAATAATTGAATGGTTCCTATATTTCTAGAACCAAAAAACAAAAAACCGAGAAAACCAAACATGAACTAAACTGAAAACTGAATATCCATATGCATAGTTTCAACTGCTTGGGACCAATTCAGCACTTATCTAAAAGGACAAAAAATATACTTAATGATAAATAGTATATAGAGTAGAAGTTTAAAAAAATATAAACAACAAATTTATAAAAATAATTAAACCACTAAGTATATACAAACATAACTTATGTTTAACCAAATATACTACATCCCGCGTGAAGCGTGGAAATACTACTAATAAAGAATAAAACTTTTGCTGACATGTCGTGTTTAACTTTTTTGCGGTTGCTGACGTGGTATAAATAGAAGATAAATATCAAATTTATTAATATAGATAATATAAAGGGATAATTTGAAAAATACTCTACTTATAGTTTAAAATTTGAAAATATGCTTATATTTTTAAGTTTTGAAAAGTACACTTTCGGAAATGTGATAAGACATTTTTATCCAAATTTAAATAAAAAATTACGTATTTTAATCACTACTAAATTACAAATTCAAAATTACTATTATTATTGTTTATGTTTATGCTAATACAGTTTTCCTGATTTCATGTATCCTCGTAGATCTTTGCAGCAGCGAGAGAAAAAAAATCTATCACAGCAGCATCAAAGTATGTGAATTTTTGAATTAGTGGATTTATGTGCTTACTTCATTATGTCAATTTCAGAGGAAATGTATCCCAATTGTTTATGTATGATGATCTCAGTAAACTGGTCTAAATTTCCCAGGTCGAAAGTGTGTGTGTTGAGCATTCAAAACATGTTTTGGGAACTTACTTTGGTGTCTGTGGGATACAGAATTTGAATGTAGAAGATCTATCACTCATATGACACATCGAACAATATACAAAGATTATCGTACTGTATAAAGGATACTAATTTTGATGTTTTCTGAATAAAAAGAAAAGCAACAGGCTATATAGAAAGCTTATTCAGGTCTTCTTTTGAAAGATGTAATAATAATCTTAACATGATAAGAAATCATATGATGAAACTACTGCAGCCGTAGATGTTGGCTATACAAAGAGCCGATGTCTACGAGATTAGATGACGAGAATAAACAAAATCAAATTACACCTAAGAATATTGGTAACAAAATAACACAAACATATAAGCCCTACAAAAATGGAGAACTAGAGGAAGAAGAAGATGATGCAAATAAATGGAGGCCCATAGAGGAATGAGGAAATATAGAAAATGGAAATACGTCAACTTTTTAGTTTTTTCATCAAAATAAATGTAAGGTATCGTATAATAAGATATTATACACAGATTTAGGAGTATTGTTTAAAAACAAAAAAAAAGAATCTGTAAAATAAATATATTTATCTAGATTGGGTAATTTAGTCATTTAACTTAAATAAAAGTCTAGTTTTCAAAATAGATAAATGAAATTATAGTTTTCAAAATAAAATCTCAAGTAAATGTATTTATCCAAATTTCCCCTAATATACACCTACAATGCTGGATGTTGTATAGAATAATTATTTATTTATTTTTGCCTATATTTGTTTTCTAGGAGTAAACCATATCCGAACCAAAACAAACTTTTATTATTAATCAAATGTTTACAAATGTTTTTTTTTTTTGCCGACAAATGGCTATTCTATTACTCAAACACGAGGTGGTGTGGGTAACAAGACCGGAATAGAACAACCAATAAAACACAGAGATCTATGAAAAGAGTGAGCATTCCTAGCTAAAGAATCAGCAATTTCTGCGTTCTTGGCACGTAGGTGATCTTGAAATCCGAATAGCACATCAGGATAATTTGAATGACTTCCAGCTCCGTTGAAAAGTTTAGCCATGCTTGGGTGTCCTTTATCATCGCGATCAGGTCCTTACAATCTGTCCTAAAACTTTGGCAGGTTGAATGTTGAAGCATGCTCTCCATCGCCCATTTCAACGCTTCCAGTTCCGAGTGTAATGATGTCTCCAGCCTTCTTAAGTTCCGTGTCCCTATAAGTTGGATCTTTCCCGTGTTGTCCTTCCAAACCCATCCAATGCTGATGAATTGATCTGTGGATGTCCATGAACCATCCACCATACAAATATTATTCAAGCTTAAATTCCAATGTTGTATGTATTCTATTTATAGAAGATATATACATATATGTACAAACTTAGGAGATTACAGAAAAATACAAACAATAACTGAACTCAACTATGCAATCATATTAACAAAATACTTATATATATTCAAATCATATATACAACATAATCCTAATAAAGACTAGTTGTTATGCATCCACCCTATCTCAATATTAAGTTCTAATTTTGATGCATGAGAATACTGCCGCTCCCCTCTTGTAATCATATCTGCCACCAATCAGTGACATTACTTTCTCCTAATTTGTTGAGAGACATGTGTTTTTCTTTGAAGTATTGAAAAAAGCTAGGTGCTATCTCTAGTCTAAATCAATAGCAAGACTAACTAACATAACAAATTAAGCACGACAATAAAAACATAAAATGTGGATAGCAAACATGCACGTCACTTCCCTATGCTCCTCAGGTGTATAAATAAAGGCCTCCAAGGATTTGTGAATCTAAAATGCAAGCCCTCTTCCTCAATAAGTTTTAATTTGGTTAGATACTTCTAGTGTTTATCCTTGGTCCATGGAGGGTTCGCCAAAAGGGTTGAGAAAAGGTGCATGGACTGCTGAAGAAGATAGTCTCTTAAGGCAATGCATTGATAAGTATGGAGAAGGAAAATGGCACCAAGTTCCTCTGCGAGCAGGTATGTTACATTTTTTTATTGCGCGCACACACACAGACACAAATATATGTAATTAATTACTGTGAATATTTTCTTCCTCTCTGTCTATTATTACATTATTTAAAACCGGGGTGCACAAATTGTTTTTACTTTTGTTTTAATGAACAAATCCTTATTCATGCTTTCTAAGGTTGTTCAAGATAAAAATATCTGTGTGTTCATATTCAGTTATGTCGAACGTAAACGAAGATATGTATATTTAATATTCCTTCCTTTTTTAATAGACGATGTTTTAGGATTATGCATATAGATTAAAAAAATATTTAATTATACATATATATATATATATATATATATATATATATATATATATATTGTTTTTAATATGTCCTATTGGCTGATCTAGCCGGCTCTAGAAAAAATGCATTTAGTGATATATAGTGGACTATCCCGAAATCGTACCACACTGTTTGATCCGAGTTTAAAATACTTTCCGATTAATAACAGGGTGTGGACCAATAATTTTTTAAATAAAAACATCATTAATTATTTAACTAACTACATTTCAACCAATAATAAAATTACGATAGAATATCATTGGTTATATAACATTAATCGTTAATAAGTTTTACATATAAAATTTAAACATTATCTAGTTTTAACCAAATTTTTTTTCCTGAGACATCAAGTAGCGAGTATTATTCTACTTACGACAAACGAATATTTGTGTACACGTGTGTTTACGTGTAAACAAGAGATTATTTCTATTGGTCTACGTAGATTCTTCTTGATAAAATTTTAGCAGTCACGAGAGCATTCTTGGTTCGTTCATTTAATAGGCTTAGTTATATCAATTATTTGTTTTTATTTTCTTTCAAATATTTGGTTTTGTAGGGCTAAATCGGTGCAGGAAGAGCTGTAGACTAAGATGGTTGAACTATTTGAAGCCGAGTATCAAGAAAGGAAAACTTAGCTCTGATGAAGTTGATCTTCTTCTTCGCCTTCATAAGCTTCTAGGAAACAGGTTAATATTCAAAACATAAATTCAACTTTATTTCCTTTGTAAATATCCAATATTCAGTCATATATATCCAACTCATCCAAATGCATGGTTAGGTGGTCTTTAATTGCTGGTAGATTACCCGGTAGGACCGCTAATGATGTCAAGAACTACTGGAACACCCATTTGAGTAAGAAACATGAACCAGGCTGTAATACCAAGATGAGAAAAAGAAACATTCCTTGCTCTTCAACCCAACCCGCCCAAAAAAATGAAGTTCTCAAACCTCGACCTCGATCCTTCACGGTTAACAACGGCTGCAGCCATTTCAATGGCCAGCCAAAAGTTGACGTTATTCCTCTATTCCTTGGAGTAAACAACACTAATAATGTTTGTGAAAATAGTATCACATATAAAAACGATGCGGAGAAATATGAGCTCGTTAATAATTTAATGGATGGAGAGAACATGTGGTGGAAGAGTTTGCTAGAGGAGAGCCAAGAACCAGGTGCGATTGTTCCAGAATCTACAGAGACAGAAAAGCTGGCAACCTCGGCGTTTGACGTTGAGCAACTTTGGAATCTGTTAGATGGTGAGACCGTGGAACCTGATTAGTGTTACAACGTCGTTTGTTTGTGTTTTGTGTGTGCACTTACGTTGGGCATTTAGTGTGCAATTGTTTCCTAATAACCCAATTAGCTTATGATTTGTGTCCGTGTTTATACTTTGCAAAAGAAAAAGATAATATGGTTTGTAAAATTTTGAATTTTTTACACGTAACAAATCCTTGTTATGTATATGGGTACAATTTTAAATCAAAGGTACCTGCGTCTGTTAGTGTACAAAATAAAGAAAAATCAAGTAGAGTTAGTTTACAAAATAAACGATTGAAAAAATTAACAAATCAAAAGTAACTGTGTTTGTCACACCATCTCCATTGGTAAAAATATAATAATTCTATTATACAGTAAACTTTTGTTTTAATGGTATTCTATTCTATTATAGAGTGGAATATAAAAGAATGTCATATTTTACAAAATAAATATGCAATAGGGTTGCTAAAGCCAAGATTTACAAAATAAAGAAAAAAGGAAAAAAATTAGCAAAAAATTTAGCAAATAGTTTTTGTTATTGATGATTTCATAACTTTACATGAATCAAGGTAAGAGAAAAACAAGTAGAGTTTTAGAAGAAAAGTGAGTCGAGTATGTGACAGACATTCCTCTTGTGTTTTATATCTCAGAATCATATTTAACGTTTCTATTTACTCTTTTGGTTTTACATTTGTTAGTATTTATTTTGAAGGATAAAGCCATGACGAGATAAAACACTTTATTTTTCTTTTAAATGAATTTTTAATTCGTTTCAAAATTTGTTTTTCATTTTCTATCATTATTAAATATATTTTGTAATAAACTTTAATGGTATTTTATTTGTTTATGAATAAAATTTTATAGTTTCAGTAGTATTAATTAACTATATGGATGGTTTAAAACTCATATGCGGACATTAATAGATTTTATAGATTATACTCTATCAATCATGTAAGAAATTATATATTATATATATAGAGAAAATATTATGCATGATTTTAAATAGTATAGACCTGATTATATTTAATGTTCAATCAAAAATAATCATTGCTAAACTAACCCATTAATTTAAAATAAAAAGTATGAAATATCTACTTGATGATAATTAAATAATAGTATGATATTACAATAACAACAGCTCCCTATTCCATCAAGAAAATAAAATAACAACAACTCGTACATAATTTACTTTGCATCACTCAAATCTGCTGAATAACTGTCTAAATGGTGTTCATTATCAATTCTGAATTTAACATCACATAATTAATAGTAGGAAATTATATATATATATATATATATAATGCAAATATATAACATATCTTGACCGTAAATTATGAGGTCCAGACAAATTAAAATTTTATATTGCTTGTCTGTATTTGTAGACACCTATATAAGACTAACTGAACAAGAAGGTAAATTTAATTATGCATACTGTTAAAGAACTAGTGTTATATTTTATAATTACAACACAAAGAATACCGTTTGTAAAATTTTCAATATGATACAATCGTAATATATACTAGATCTCGATCCGCGCAACCGCGCATGTTTTTGTTTTCATTTATTTTTATATAAATATTTAGTTTTCAATTTTAAATTGGTATATATTATAATATATGTGTCTTTCAATTTTTAAAACATAATAACTGTACGGTTTTTTTTCATTGAATAGATTGTTTTAAACTTTCACATGTATTTGTATCTTCTTCTATATAAATATTTTCAGATTATTATTTCATTATTAAAATCCTAACTATATATATAAAGATTAGTAAAATATTGTTTTATTGTTATATTCAAAGATATTGTAACATTTCACAAATTTAGAAAGTTTTTAAAAAATTAAACTTTTCGCTTCATAGATTTATATTATCGAGTAAATAATTAAACATTTAGTTTATGTTTAATTTTTAAAATAAGCTATATAGTTTAAAATTAGTTTTCATTGGTTTGAGGTAGTAAAGATTAATCATTGTTAGATAATATGATTTTTGTTATTTAAAAAAAAAATCTTTATAGTTTTAAAAGTTAACATCGACAAATATTTAAATATTTAACATATAGAGGTATAGTTTTACAACATTAAATTATATCTATTTAATTTATACTATCTATAAATCCAATGGATCATCTATTCTTTGGATTCAATTATTGATAGCCCAATAAAATTTTCTGGTAGGCCCCAAATTTAAATGATAAGATTATAGATTAAATGTAACATAACTTTCTAGGAATAGGTCCATTAGGTCCATTTTTAAAAAAATCACTCATGAATCAAGATTGTGACTTCTGTTTTAATATATAAGATATTTTTCTGTTTTCCAGATTCACAACACCAAATTGTTCGTATTGTGTAATGGTTGTATAAAGACTCAAAGATAATAAGAACTAACTCTTCTTATTGCTTAAGAAACTTACTCAAAATTTAATCTCTCAAAACCTCACACACTCGCACCTTAATGTCATCTCTCGACAATGCCTTATATATGGCTTATAGATTTCCTAATCCTAATGAGAAACCCTTGTATTTAGATAACTTCTAAATACACTTTGATCCTTATCTGTAAAGATCCTAAACTACTTAGGATTATGATAGCTTGACACTCAAGCTCTCTTCAAGTTTACTTCAACAATCTCCCCCTTAAGCTTGAACTCCATGTCTTTCAAATCTTAAACTCCTATCAGGTCTCTCATCTCTCTATACTTGATTCTTCCTAACGCCTTAGTTAGAATATCTGCCTTTTGTTCGCTCTCGGGTACATGCTCAACTTCTAGCAATTATTTCTCAACACACTCTCTGATAAAATGATACCTTAAATGTATATATTTACTACGTCCATGAAACACCGGATTTTTAGAGAGTGCAATTGCCGATTGATTGTCTATTCGTATGGCAGTTCTGTCGAGTCAGACTCCAGTGATTTCTCCAAGGAGGTCTTGTAACCAGATCGCTTGTCTTGCTGCCTCTGTTGTAGTCATGAGTCATGTTTGGCAAATTCCCCATAATTTCTAGTGTTTGGTTGGAGAGTTTTTGTGTGAAAATTACATCAAAATAGTCTTTTAGAATTGGTTGGAGATGAATTCTTGTAGTGATGAAATCACATTAAAATAGTGTGATTTTGACAATAAAATAGTATTATGATTTAGAAATGTCGTAAGTGTTCAATTTTTTCCGCCATAATAGATACAACAAAATGGAATAAACAATTGCTATCGAAAAAATCTAGAGTAATTGGTAAGAATGCACCCAAAAGTCCATATAATTTGCCATATACCCTTGTTTCTTTTTAATATTTTTTATGACTATAATACCCTTATCTCTATCTCTCTCATTTTTCCCTTTTATGTGTTCTAATCTCTTTATCTCTGGTATAGATTCTTCAAATCATCTTCTAATTCAACACAAATCTTTATTTTCTTATTCTGATTCTTTTGACAGCCATAATGCTAATCTTATTATCTCACCCCAATTCCAATGTTTCTAATTTCGACTCACAATCAACTTTTAGATAATATATACATTAATATGTATTTTATTACTTACCTGCTATTATTTAGATTTTAATGGATTCTTAATCGATACATGAAGTGTTAGCTGTTACAAATAGTTTTGGGGCTATTTGATAGATAACTAATTAATTGTTAATAGTTTCATTAACTGATATATGATGTGTTAGTCGATACATTTGTTTGATACATAGATTGTTAGATGATACTGAAATTATTAGCTGATATGTTAGTTGATATGTAGATTGTGCCCTGCTATGTAAATATTTAGCTGATAAATCTAGAGTTACTTGTTTTCGATAAAGCATGAGGGTATTTTCATCCGCACAGTGTCAAAAAGTTACTCATTTTTGGGTTATCCATAATTATAGGCATTCAGCTAATTTGGACCTTAATTTGGTGTATTCCACACATTCACTCAAAAATCTAAGATATACATAACTTTATGAAACAAAAGAAATACTATTCCCTCTGTTTCAATATGTAAATAGTTTTATTTAAAAATAAGAAAATTGTTACTTTTGAAAAAATATCATTTAATATATAATTTTAATCAATAAAAAAATGAATTATTGGTCACACAATATCCAATAAATGCAAAAATTGTTTTGGATTATGTTAACACTTTATATTGTGAAATAATTTTTTTTGGCTAAAACTATTACATATTGAAATGGAGGGAGTAATATTTAATATTGGTTAGAGATGAAACAAAATAAAATATTAAATATATTCTAAAATGGATATTCGATCAAATATGTTGCATGTATATATAAATGTATATAAAAATTATATATAAACTATATAATTACTATATTCTATATATGTTGTAAAAACTATATATATAAACTATATAATTACATAGGTCGAATGGAATATATTGTAAAAATATATACAGTATGTCCGGTATCCAGGTAGAGGATATAGGAATGGCTGCGAAGCTGATCTAATTGTAAAGTTGTTGAGTCGGACTGTACCGAGCAAATAAAAAGTAATTTAAAATTTTGGGTACCCACTCCGTGTCTACTCAGGCTACATAAAGATTTGAGATTCGCATTTTTAACAACGTAAATAAATTATTTTCTTGGAGTAGATATTTTCCAAAGAAGTTGGAATCAAAAGCTACGTTGCTTGGACGAAAAAAATACTTCACAAGTGATCAGAAGATGACATCAGTTAGACGACAACAGTCACCATTTATCAGTTTTATAGCGGAGATGTTAACACTATTGCGTAACATGATATGATTGCTCTCCCTAAAATGAAAAACAAACATAAAATGATTGCTAAATGAAAAGGTTATATATGTCACTTGTTTGGTTAAAAACAATAGGACTCGAAACTTCTCTCTTTGAATATCTACTAACGTAAAAGAAAAGTAGTACCATATTCGACTTCCAAAGTTTTTTTTTTTTTTTTTGCTAAATTCTATTTTCAAAGTTTCACATACTTTATTTTTTGAACTTAACTATGCATACTTTTGAAACTATATTCTGTTGATAATTTTGACTCTCAGATTATTCATATTTACATATATTGATGGTCATAGACTCGTAGACTCATAGTTTTTGATACAATAACTATATATTTTAATCAATTAAGCTACAAGAATAAAAATATAAACAATAAAGTTATCGAAGAGAACACCGTTATTTTGTTTATAGACTATCTTCTTCTCTCTGAATGATTTTTTTTTTTTGTCAATCTCTCTGAATGATTAATATCCCATAAATCGATTAGATTTTTATTTTGAAGTAAAGAACACATTAAATATATCTCTACGGATTTTTTTCACGGTGCCAAAATGAAACTATATATTTCCATTGTGTTTCCAAATCTATTTTTTCTAGAAAATGCATGTTCGCGCATTTTCCAAGCATGAAACTGTTTTTACCCGAAATGAGGAGGAGAGGGTTCCACGCAGATAGCAAGTAGTACCATTCAACATTCTGAGCTATAACTGACCTACCATTCAAATCCGGACAATTTTAAGGTATCCGGATTCGGATCCTTATCCGGCGTATCTATAATTTTACTATCCTTATCTGGATCCGGGGTTCTCGGATATCCGGGTGTCGGATATCCTTCTAAAAATTATAATATTCGACGGATATCCGGATCCAAATTTGGATCCTTAAATAAATAAAAAATAATATTAATATATATAAAATAATAAAAATAATTTAAAAATAAAAATATATATAATGTTTTTAATTATTTCTATGTATAATATTACAAAATTTTCGTAAAATTTATATATACTATTATAAAAATGAAAATAGTTATTAATAAAACTTACGGATCCGGATATCCGGACTAAAAAATTAAGATATTCGGATCCGGATCCGGCTTTGACGGATCCAAAATTTTACTATCCGGATCCGGATTCGGCCCCTCCAGATATCCGGATTTTCGGATCGAATCCGGATCGAATCTCGGATCGAATCTGGATCGAATCTCGGATCGAATCCGGATCTCGGATAAAAGCCCGAGGCTTAACCAGTCATATCGCATATAAATTACATTAACAGAAGAAATGAATTTAACATAAGATGTCTAAACAAAAACGAAAACAAATTCTCGCAATTATGGATCCCATATTTTTTGATATAATAAGGGAAGTAGAATCATAACCTTCCTTTTTTTGTTAAAGGTTAGTCTACATCCAAATAAGAAAACTTCACGGATATCTATGAATGATTTGTTTGAGGCTTTCTTACAAAAATCTATCTAAAGTAAAGAAAGTTCTATCTTCGAGTAATTTCTATAGTCGATTAAATTAAAATAGAAAGAAATTATTTTTTTTTATTAAGAACTAGATTTTGATCCGCACTTTGAGATATTTTTCGTTGAAAAATTCATTAATCCATCTATTTGTTCACTAATATGTTTAGGCATCTGCGTTCAAATTTCAGTTCGACTGTAATTTTTTTTTTTTTTTTTTGGTTTTCGGTTTTAGTTGTGATTTTGTTTTTTTCGAATTAAAAAATATAGGGACCGTTCGTTTATTTGTGAATTTAGGTTTGGTTTCAGATTAATTAGTTTTGCTCTCAGTTTTATTGGGATAAAAATATTAAAAACTCGATAAAGTTTCGAGTTTAATTTGGTGCTGGTTTGGTACATGTTTTTTGGATAATACGGTTAAAATTCACATTTTTGTGTTTTTAGAAAAAAATCGGCTAAATTTAAATATTCAACATATAATATTCTTGTGATTTCGTTGTATTGAGAAATCCGTAACTTACATAGTAATATTTCTTATCTTTTATAAATCTATTTATATTGAAGTTGATTTTAATAATGAAAATAAATTATATTTAAAACTCTTACAATATATAATAACTTCCAGAAAACTATCAAGATTTTTTACTTTAAAATTAAAATTTATAATACAAAATAAGAACCATTTTAAAATTAATTCATAAAAATAACCAATTTTAATAAGAACAAAATATCCATGTTTATGTTAACGAATAAAAAAAATTAAAAACTGAGCTTTAAAGCCTATATGATCAAAAATTACATGAAGGGTTACTGGTAAATTGGGCTTACAAATCAACGACCAACTTTTGTTTTTTATAACCCAACCCAAAACAGGTTTAAGTATCCTAAAACCGACAAAAGAGAATGCTTAGGTTTTAGGAGAAACTTGGGGAGAAAGTTGGGGGATCTTCTCTTTATTATCGAATATCTTTATCTTTTAAGATTAATATTCGGAAAATTCAGTTACCATGTCAAACATAATATATTCTCTGCGTGTTGTTAATTTAGTTAAATTGGAAAATCTTGTTTCTATATATTATCTTTTGAATTTACTGTATGTAGCAATTACGAAAATGGATGTTATAGAGAATATTCTTGGAATTTATTTGATTTGAATCCGAAAATCTATGAGTTTCTATTTATTACGTTTTATATTTATATTTATATACAAAATTTAGTAAATATAAATATTTAATTATTTAAATATTATTGGCTCTTTAAAAGGTCAATAACATCGAAAACCAATGATTTCGTAATATGCTAACCCTATACTATAATAGTATAATTAATATTATTGTAAGATAATATTTAATATATTTCGGCAACTTCATATAAGAAAATTTTAAATAAGACATATGCATTATAATAAACTCCAATATATTTGATACAGTTTTTTGGACAACGGGTTTTTGATGGTGTAAATAGGGTTTGAATAGAGTTAGAGTTTGAATAGAGTTTTAGGGTATAGGGTTAGAACAAAACGAATATGGATGGGTTAGTAAACATACACGAAATGAGCTTAAAATACGATGGATAAATTGTTTAAATTATTGGGCTGTTTTGTTTAGTTGGACAGAAACATACTACTTTCTAATTTGAAGAAAGTTTGTTGGGCTTTTAATTTCCGAAAACCATTAAAAACAATTAAAAAAGGTAATGGAAATTTTTGTAATTAATTAGAAAAGTCAGGAACATAATCCTAAGAAGGATTCTGCTTTAATAGTATAGATTAAAAACAATTGAAAAATGTAATGAAAATTTTTGTAATTAATTAGAAAAGTCAGAGACATAATCCTAATAAAGATTCTGTTTTAATAGTATAGATGCCATAAAATATAACTGAATCCAACTAGGAAACAAAACTGGATGTTTACTTCAGAGTACAAAATTTTGGGTCAAAAAGTCACTGCTATCAGTCTCGTTCAAATGATTTCATTATATTTCGTCTGTAAAGAACTGTCAGGAAAAAAAAAACTTAAGAACTAAGAAGTATAATCAATTTTAATCATTTTGAAAGGAAAAATAATTATTGTGTATGATTACCTTCATGGGATGAATCCAAACTAAAAATCTTGAAAGAAATCAATAAGGACACAAAATGGGGACTTTTATATGAAGTTGACTTGACTGACACCTCACCGCTTTTATGAGATTATGTCTCATGCGGAAAATTGCTCGTGGACGATGATCATGCACGTTCCTTTCCCTTCTTCTACAAGAAAAATGAAACAAACGACTCTTAGTATTTCCTTTACAAACATTTCAAGATATATGTTTTTCATCATCTATACAAATCTAATTTGCACATACATACTGGAATACTTTTTGGGCTAAAATACTTAAGCACACTGGTTTAATGCTATCCCTCACATAACTTTGATATATAGGGAATCGAACGTACGTCATCCTCTTAATAGTGTGTTACTAAGAAAATAGATAGGACAAAACTATTATTACATGATTTGGTTCAGAGTTTGGGCATGCTTTGGCTCTAAACCTCCTTGCATACAAAAAATTATTTACCTCATGTCAACAAGTATTTAATGAATGAAAACAATAATATTATTAGTACATACACGGGTATGATTATCATATACTTTTACGGTAATTGACTGATTAGTTTATCATCCCGTATATATTAATAGAAAAACATTAAAAAAGTTATAACTTGTAATTTGTAATAATTAAAAAATGTTCTTTTGAGTTGTCACGTAATTAGAATGTTATTTTTGCTTATGTGGCAGCTTGAGAATCAATTGAAAATTTTTTTAGTCAAAAATTAAATTGATAGGGAATGTTAGATTATATAGTATGTCCATTATGGACCATTTATTTATCATATTGAAATTTGTTATATATTATTTCCTTAAATAAAACCTACAAAATTACTTAATGTGATTAAGATATATATGACAATTAATGCTTTTAAATAATAAAGATTGCTAACAATCTGTATACTTTCTATCATTTTAGTTTAATTCTTTATTGATAAAATAAATTACACAATTACACTAATCATATAATAAAAATTTAGTCTTTTTATATATGTTGTATTTTAAATTTTTCAAAACGAGTATAAATTACTAAAACTGTTAAAAGCCTCACATAAACTTTTGTTATTAAGGTATAATTTTTTTTCTATAATAAGATACAATGATTATAAAATCATATGAATAAATTATTTTATTTTAATAGGTGTTTATATATATATATATATATATATATATTTCATATCATTTAAATTAAACTATACATCATATGAAAATACATACTTATATTTTGATATTTGTATTGAACATATATTGAAAAGTTAATATTTTAATTTTGAAATCTTCATTGTTTTTTAAATGATTATAAATTATTAAAACCACTAGACCTTCCACATTAAAAAAAAAAATTGTTGGTGTAAAATTTTGTTACACAAATATGCAAATAATCATAAAATCATATGAGTTGAAACCTCATTTAATAAATATTCATATTAAAAGTATACTATATATCTATGCTAATATCATTTAAATTTAATTATATATCATATACGATAGATAAGATTGATTGTTTTGATTTATTTACCCTAAAATGATTGTGAATAAACAAGAGCGGTCGTATGATTTATATGCGCACGCCATTTTTTTACATAATATTAACTGATTCTTAGTTATTTAATATATAATAATTATTATTTTATTATTCCATATATGCAGAAAACATAAAATAAGTAATAAATATAAAATATTTATTCTACGCAAGACGCAGATCTTAACCTAAGTATCTATCTCTTTAATAATTTTAAATCTTAGACATTTTCTATATCTCAGGCCAAAACAAAAGAACGAAATGAGAATAAACTCAAAAATTAATATTTATATCAAGCAATAACCAAAATGAAAAAAAACAATACAAAAAAGAGAAAAAAATTGAACATATATAGGATTGGCACGTGAACGTGAACTCCTCATAATCATAATTAACTTTTAAATTGCTAAATCATGATATAAATCCAAGTTAACATAGTTTCATTGTAATCAAATAGTAGGTCTGAGATTCTTTGGCCTAAACGTTAGGTTCTTTGAAGTGATTTTTTGACCTAAAATATTTTTAAAAATGAGAACAGTTAATCAATAAACAAATTATGTAATTAATAAAAACATGTTTTTTAAAAAATGTTTAAGAGCCGAAAATATGAATTCGATCAAAAATATAAATTTTATTTTTCCATACGATATTTCTTAAATAATTTTCATATAAATTATTACCCTAGTTTAGAAAGTAAAATCAAATACTTCACCGAAGTTATAGTTTTCTTTTCTTTAACTTCTATGTTACCGGATACAGACGTTGAGAGTGACGGAGACAGAAAAACCAACTGAAGTGAACTCCGAAGAGGTCGACGTACGGTGTCAAGACAAAAAGCAATTAAAGAACTGTCTACATGTTATTACCACCACTGTTCACAGTCCATTATCATGGACACAAAACATCTGTCTTTGTTTCTAGGAGTCTCCCTTTCTTCTTGGATTTATTTTGTCAACAGTCTCTCTCTCTCTCTTTGTGCCAATTGCCAAACAAAGACAGATGTTTCGGTCGAATTATTGTGTCCCATTTCTGTAGTCGCCGTTCAATATGAATATAGTACAAGTACGATGCTTTGTTCAAATTTTACAAAAAATTATGAATCAATTATTCAAAAAAAACAATACATCTTTAATATTATTTGTTAAGTTATAATTAGGGCTTGACAAATAAACCGAACCCGATCCGATAAAAATGAATCCGAACCGATCCGAACCCCACATAAATACCGAATGGATCTTATTTTATGGTATTTTGGATTATGGATATTATCCAAACCAAACCCAAACCTAAATAGATACCCGATAGAATCCGGAACATTCAAAATATCAAAAAGGAACTTGTACCAAACATGATCTCTCAATTCCAAATATATATCCAAAATATATTGAACATCTAAGATAATTATCTATTACATGAAGGTTGATGGTTGAAGGTGGTGGTTGAAGCCTGAAGTTTTAAGATTTTGGTTTTGTTTTCATTGAACAATATTTTTCATTTCATGAGAACTTGGTTATTGTTTTTTTTTATTTAATTATTTTTTTTTCTATCAATAGCTATGTTTACCTTTCGTTTGATTTCGAATTATCACGTTTGATATTCCTTTCTTATTTTTGAATCGATTTTACTTATGTTTTGGTTACAAAATAGGTACAAAGAAAGTATTTTAAAACCGAAAGAACCGATTTTACTTATGTTTTGGTTACAAAATAGATACAAATCATGTACATTTAAACCGAAAAAACGATTGGGACCTGAACCCGAAAGTACATCGGATTGTACCAGTTCTTTGAAGATTTACTAACCCTGACCCGAACCCAATAGAACCCGAACCAGTCCCGAACCAAACTTTCATATAACCCAATGGGACTGATTTGGTAAACCCGAAAAACCGAAACCCGATTGAACAACCGAAACCCGATTGGGATCCTGATTGCCCATGCCTAGTTATAATATTTTATGTGTCATGTTCATATTAAGTTTCACAATGGTCAATTACATATACATTTCTAGTGAATTAAAGTTATTATTACTAGTTTTTCGTTATTAATATCTCTAATTTAAATTTAAGTTTACTATATTTATTTTATATTATTTTTTAGAAATGACAAAAATATCTTAAATATCTGTAAAACAATTTAAGATAATTGAATCACAAATCAACATTGTTTAAAGTATCTCCAATCCAATTATGTTTTGTCCTCTGCATTTTTTTTCTAAAATAAAATAATTCTATTATAGAGGTAAATTTTCTCTAATGGTATACGTCGTTAAATGTTCGTGGTTTGACACCACGGAAAATCGCGGTATGAGAAAACATCCATCTGATCTTGTTGATGTCTCACCAAGAAGACAATATGCAAAATATGATCCTTTGTATTACCGGATAAGTATATATATATATATATATATATATATATATATATATATATATAGTTGTTTGAGATTTGATGTCTGATGAAAAGCCATGATTTGAAACTATGATTTCATTGTATCATGAACAGGTAATTTTGATCAAGCATGTTTTATTCCTTATCCATGGGTACGTCGACATTCAGGCGATGACTGGTGGGCATGCACAAAAATTATTTCCCGAAGAATCCGAAAAACGTCAGAAATTGGTTTAATTGCGTGGCAAGATGATAGACGTGGCCAAGTTGCTGAAAGTTCATTGTTACGGGTGGAACACATGTTGTTGATGATGTGTCTGATTATGATATTGCCCCGATGAATCCTCCAAATGACGAATATGTATCAGATGTTGATGTAGAATCAGACGGTGATTCAGATGATGATTCAAAATAGTCAAATATATTCTAAGATTGTAAAATATGTTGTAAGTTTGTAAAATATGTTGCAACAATGAAAAATATGTACTAAGGTTGAATAATATGTTGTAAGGATAAAAATTAAGTTGTAAGGTTGTAAAATATGTTGTAGGGATGAAAAATAATTTGTAAGGTTGTAAAATATATTGTAAGATTTTGGAATATGTATAAAGGTTGAGAAATGTTGTTTTTGTACGAGGAGAAGGTTGATGGGTAAGAGTTTAGGTGTTATAGTTTAGGGGCTAGAAGTTTTGTGGACATGATTTAAACATAGCCACGACTATTGCGTGGCTAGATAGTGGCTATGACGAAACCAATCGGGTTGGCTCCAATTTATTCAGTTTTGGCTCCAATTTTTTTTATTTTCACGGTTGATATTAAAACTTAGCCACTGTAAATTCGTGGGATGTTCGCGGCCATGACGAAATTTTGGAAAACCATTCAGTTTGGCTCCAATTTAGTTTTTTTTTTGCTCCAATTGTTTTTTTTGCTGTTATTATTAAAATACCGCCACAGTTTGCTATGGTTTCACTGTGGCTCTGTTGAAATGGTTTTAATATCGGTTTTCCCCTTTCTTCTCAACACTTAGAAAGAAAACAAGAAAGTCGCCACCGACGAAAGCACATCGTCGTCTCTGATTCCAAGCCTTGCCGTCTCCGATTCCAAGCCTCGACGTCTCGTGTCTCCTACTCTCATCTCTCAAGGTAACCCTCTATTTCTCCTTCCCTAACTTCTCATTGCTGATTTAGGGTTTCGATTTCTTTGTATTGTTGGCTTTTTTTTTCTTTGTTGCATGTTTAGTTTTAGATTTGTCTCAGTTTCTTAGATTTTTCCATGTCTTAGATTTGTCTCTGTTTCTTTGTTTGTCTCTGTCTCTCTTATTTCAGTTTTGTCTCTGTCTCTCTTATTTTGTTTTTTCTGTCTTTTTTACTTCGATTGTATACATATTCTAACTAATGGTTCTTTTTCTTTGGTTGTGAACAAATGAACACAACAAGAGTCCCTGGGACAACTGCTGCGCCTCCTCCTATGCCTCCTGGTGCTACTGTACTGTCTTTGAACCATGCTGATTCCTCATCTCGTTCCAATAGTTACCCGCAAATGACCCTCAATGCCATGCTCAATTCACATGCTAGGCTATCACAGCCCCATCTCCATCCAAATAAACTAAATGGAGCTTTATGGTAAGATTACATTTGGTCTGCATCTCTTTCTTATACTAGGATTGTTTCTGCTAATTGAATTGTGGCTGTGATTGCTTAGGATAGTTTATGTTTATGATTGTTACTTAGGATATTTTAGTTTTTAAGATTGTTTTGTGATTGTATTGTTTCTGTTACTGATGTTTGTTATCATTATAGGTTTGGTATTGACCCATCTATCAACGCTTTCATCCGGGCAACTTGCCAAGGATACTACATGGCGCCTTGGAAGAGTTGGAGGAAGGTTCCTGATGAAAGGAGGGAGTCATGGTGGCAAACATTTGTGGTAAGTGACTAGTATATGATATACCATGGATTTTACCCACTTTTATCCATGGTATATAGGTGTTTTTAAATACATTATAGTTGTTTTGAAGTCTTTTTAATATATTTTCAGGTTTATGTACGTTTTGGAGGAAAGTAGTGATTTTGGGGTCTTTTGGAGCCTTTTGAATGCAAAACTGCACAGACGTGTCAGATGTTTAGATATGGATGGAGACCTTCCCATGGTGCGATAGGGCTTATATTTTGACACATGATAGAGCTTTGCATTATATTTCCAATGCCACTGGTTTGAGGTCAATCCAACAGCTAGATCGAGAAGTTATGCATGTTTTACTGAAGAGTGGTCAGTCTGTCTCGCGAGAGAGAGATGTCGAGGAGATGAAGAAGTTCGATCGACGGTTCACCCTTGGTGTTGATCGATGGTGATTCAAGAACACGGGCCTAGTATATTTCAAGACTGACTTAAGCCTAAAAGCAACCACAAATTACCAGAATATCCATTGACGATCTAAAACCCTAATTTATGTTTTTAAGCCATTGTTGACGGCTACACTTTCTTTAAGCTTTATTCTATTGTTTCTCTTAGGTTAGGAGAGAAGGGAGGGACTCTCAAGGAGTTCTTCCTGGAACTCTTTTGGTTTTATCATTGCTTTCTATTTTATATCTATTTATCTATGATTTCTGTGACAAACTTCATGCTTGAATAGATCCACCTGCTAGATTTAGGGTTCAGATAATCATGAGGGATTAGCCCAAAATATAGAACTGCTGAGTTGTCTGGAAATCAATGAATTGAATTGATCTTATTGCTTGTGTTCTATAGTATCTAACTAGAACCCTGATCTTAGATAATTAGGTGCAAGCGGAAGCTTGGTCTTTTACCTGAACTAATTCATATTGTGCTAGGATTGCTAGAATCAAGCGACAGGTGATTTAGTTAAACCTGGTGAACACGTTCAAACCCGCTCGCTAAAGGTTGCTAGAAGGGACGTTGATCGACAACTCCATAGTTGCATCGATTGACGGACTGAAGGTGTATCGATCGACTATCCATTGATAACGTCGATCGACACTTTCTCAAGACCAACAAGCGATAGTTGAGGTCTTAGATCTAGACAATATATAATCTAAAGAAACGGAAGTTGATAGATTAGTTTGAGTTCTAGAATATCCAACCTTAGTTTCTATACTATTATAATCCTGATTGCCTGAATAGAAACCCTAAGTCTAGCAACCATCATTTCATCAACTCATCAATCAATCTCTTTATAACAACTACCTTGTTCGCTCTGTTCTGCTATTTACTTATTTATAATCTATTAGCCTAGCTTAATCAATAACTATTTAGATCTAGTGTGTGCCCTCACTCCCTGTGAATTCGATCCCTAAGTGCTACAACTCGGCCTCTTAATTGAGAGAGTACCAATCACTCCTTAGGGTAATTTGAGTGATATCAGTATACATTGTATATGCCGCTTACATGTTTTTAAATCACTTACTCTTTTGTTTTCTTTTGTAGCAAAATTTCTATTGGGACTCTGAGTTTAATGACTTGGTCTACGCTCTATGGAAGAAGTAAATATGGACAACCATTGGTAAAAGGATTAGCAAGAAGAAGAGTGAACAAAAGAAGCTAAAGTATATCAATGATGCTGACGGACACTCCTGTTGGAGCATTGAGCGACCGAAGCAGCTAAAAAGAATAGCAAGAAGGCTGCAAAATCCCGCAAGTCTGATCCTGTGGGTAAAGGTTGCCACAAGCATAATGCATAACCTAGGTCTTTTGCAAGGATAGAGTATAACATGGTATCTTTTCATGTCTAGACTTTTAAATATTGTTCTTTTTCTAATATGTTGTAAAATATGTTATTCTTTTGCAGATGATTGAGTCTGGTACTAATGAACGGCCATCTTACACTGACCTAGTCAGAAAGACACACACCCGAAAAGATGGAACTTTTGTGGACTATCGTGCTGAAGAACTGGTTACTCAAGAAGATATGGAAGCCACACAGCTCTCTAACACTGAAAGATCACCCGTGAGTCGAAGTGCATCATCTGCTCCTTCTCGCCTTATGTTAAACAAAGCTTATCTGAAGGTATGTTTACTTAAGATTTCAATTCTATTAATTATTTTATGTTCTGTTTTGTATGTGGAATTAGATATGACTTAGTCTGCTTAAGAATGTGGTTAAAAATGTCTTATGCTATGTTCAGTTTATTTACAAAGTTGACTGTAACCTGAATTGATTAAAATTGTTTTATGTTATGTTCAAGTTGGTGTTGGTTTTCACTGTTTTCCCTTTCCTCTCAGAGAATGCTAAGGGTAAGAGGGGACATGTTTATGGACTGGGCAGTGCCCAATACAGGGAGCATGTACCTTCTTCACGCGTCCCTAATGGTCTTGCCCGCAACCTGGAGCTGAAGATGCTTGTAGGCGGTCCTGAGAAAAGCCTCAAAAGTGTCAATCAGCTCCTCCAAACACTTCTGCTCCAACAAGCACCTACTGGACAGACTTCTGCTCAGCCTCAAGCCCCAACTACTCAGCCTAACCCTGTCAATGGCAAATAGAAGTAGGTTGTTCATCTTGTCTTCTCTTTTGTAACAAGGTTTATAAAACTCTAGGTCTTTTGGTAGAGTCTTCTTAGACTCTTTAACTATGTCTTTTTGTATAGTCTTCTTAGACTCTTTAAAACTCTTCTACCTTATATAATTATCTATGTTTTAGTAATGTTGAACCTACTCTTATATATATATATGAAGTTGTGTTTTCATTGAATCTGCAATGTTTAAATATTTGAATGGAAATATAATTTGATAAAATTGGCAGATTAAAACTAATCAAAAGAAAATCTTTTACAAAAAAGCGGCTACAAAATAGCACAACAAAAACAAAGACAATGACTACAGCGTGGCTAAAGAATACCACGTGATCCGAAAACAAAACTGTGGCTACAATAACCACTTTAAATATGTGGTAAAACTTTAATATAGTTATTTTGTAAATAAGTATATATCTCTATAAATAAAATATTATAACTGTAACGTCACTACCTTATATATTTTACAGTAAGAATTGTAAACTTACATTCTCGTATTATAAACTCTCTCACTACCTAAAGAAGAAAAGTTTTCCTCTTTCTCTTGTTTTGGTTTGATTTATGTCGTGGAAACAGAAAATAGGTTTGATAAAATTAGTTATGAAACTTTTTTTTTTTTTTACGTCGTCGAAAGACCATTCTATTAGTTATGAAACTTATGATCCTCGAAATACCAGGTTCGTATCAGATATTTAATGCGCTAAAATAAGTCAATGGTAAGACCAAAAGAAAGTTGTTCCTCCGACAAAGATTAAATTCGCACGTCGAGTCTTGGCTGGTTTTCGATCACAGGCGCAAATGGGTGTAGCAAGTCTCTCAACATCATCTGTTTTTTATTCTAAGAATTATGAAAAACATCAAAACGAATTTTTGGAGTAGGATTCAGATTTTATATAAACCCGTCTCACTCTTTTATTGGACCTTGTGCAAATTTATAAAAATAACACATGTATTCTGTAAAAATGAGTTTTAATATTTTCGTAGCAAACCCTAAATTCTAATTAAAATTTGAAAGAAAATATTTGGGCCCGGTGCAGATGTGCCTTGAGCACATTCCTAGAGATGGGCCCACCTAACGCATAGTGTCTAAAACGATTAAGCGGACGTCTAAATTATTAGTTAATCAGCTTAGGTGTTTATAAATTATATCAATATATTAAATATATGTAATATTTATACTAAAAAATAGTAAATATCATTATATGTATATATTAAAATGTATATTATTTTATTTTTATAAGAATGTATATTATAATTTATTAATTATTATAATTTATGAACGATAAATTATATATTATTTATTGTTTCAATATTGTAATTGTCGAAGGAGTTTAAAAGGTAATTATCACGGTTTTATATTGTCTAGTGCCTAAATGTCACCTAAACGGCCGCCTCGACCTCTTTTAAAACACTAATATAAACAGTATTCTTCTTAGATATATAAATGAATGATTATTATTGAATATTGAAAGAGGGATTGAGGTGTTCTGGACCATGGGTTTTGCGGTCTGACTGGGCTGGTTGTAGATTGAGGTGTGTCGCAAGCTGTTTTTGGTGAACCAAATCTTAAAGACCTGATCATCGGGGAGACTAAAACTACCGGGCTCAGGATCTCGTGTTAAATGTTGTTCTCTTTTTTGTGGCAAGCGTCAAAGTCTGATTCTGCTGTGTCTCGGTTACTTGTGTTGTCTATTGTGTCTGTCATTGTATGTCTTAGATTGTGTGTCTGTTTAGTTTCTTTTAATTTTTCTGCTTCTAGTTTCCTCTATTCTTCTGTATCAAACTTGAAAAATCGGTAATTAATCTTAACATTGTTACCAAAAAAAAGAAAAAAAAGGGATTACGAACTGATACTAACTAACTTCATTTATTAACACAGACTACTCTATTAGACATTACGTGTTGAATGGGTTTGGGCTTTTCATTTAATTTTTGACATATAAGAACATATCTATGGATTTTGAGGTTTTGGGTTATATCAGCTTGTTATCTTATCTTGTTGGGCCATAATGTTCTTAAACAAATAAATTATTATTAACTAAACAGTTTTCCTCTATATATATATATATAATATATTATTATTTTTTTTGCTTTCTAATATAGGAGATTTTGAAGGTTATTTTTCAATTAGAGGGAATGTGAAGTTATATTGAAGGTTCGTAGGGATTATAAAAATGCATCGAAACAACAAATAAATGTTTCTAAATTTCTTTACAATTTGAGCACAAGATTTTGAATAACGTAAGAGCGGACAGCGGAGCTGCAAAATTTATTTGAGATCAGTACAATTGGTGGCAAGGAGAATTATTTAAGTATTCTGGAAAGTGTTGATAGGTCAAAAGATTTTAGATTTTGGTTTTCTAAAGAATTAAGAATAATGTAAATAGTTGGACAGTTCAGTTTCTTACAAAACGAGAAAAAGAAATTCTCATAAAATCAGTAGCATCGTTATGCCAACTCATACATATCACACTTATGGTGGAACATTTTTTGACATCTGAGTGCAGCTTTCAGGTAGTGTTTCTGAATTTTACAAGAAACTGTACTCTGACTTTACACCATCTTTGCGAAGAGAAACAGGCCCAAAGTTCATCTATATATCAAACTCAGAAGATTCGTTTGTTTGCCGACGAGCTGATAGAGCCTAGAGGAAGAGGCAGGAGCCTCTTAATGTCTTCTTGTATATATATCTTTCCCTTTAAATACTATGTATCATTGCTTAAAAGATATACATACTGAACAAGGAAGAGAGTAATATGACTGATACTATCATCCGAAATATAGTGGAGCAGGGGGAGCCAATTTGTTGAATAGCATGAACCAAGGAGGAGATTCTTTGCGAGATTATCCCATACTTCTGAAGAATATCAGCAAGAGAAGAATAAGTGATCTCTTGTCTCGTGTGAGTCAGCACATAGGACACAACTCACTCTGATTCCAACATTCCAGGATGTTCATGTTTTTGAAAAGCAGTTTCTTGTCGCTAACCACGTAGAGAAGAAAATTTTCTAAGTACGATGGGTGAATAAGATATCTTTATGCCAAGCTACGTTGGCTGAAGGCTGTCTCGTATTATACCACGTATCCTTCGTCTTGAACGTCGGTTTGTAACTACCCTTTTTCATTACTTTTTTATTTCTCACTGTCCTTGTGGCTCTGTTTCGTATTATACCACTTATCCTTCGTCATGAACGTCGGTTTATATACTTCATATTTTCCAACACATCCACGGACCTTTACTAGTTTTCTTATGAATCGATCACATGGGTCGTTGTTGAGCAAATAGGTGTTTATCTAGTTTTCTTAAGGATGGGGATCTGGAAACTATTCTCCACAGTAGTTTTAAACAGCTAACGCCATTTAATTTTTTTAATGATCTCAATCTTAAACCCCCTTCGCACTTCAGCTGTCCACATTTACATTTTTGTGATTAAGATCAGTGCATGACTATAAGAACGCTTAGCATGCTTATCTACTTCTCGAATGAATTCCTGTGGGAGGCAAAATACCGCCATCCAAAAATTTGTAATACTCCAAAGTCCAAAGTATCAAAGCTAAAAGATTTGATCTCCCCCGCAAATTATGAATTTGTTAGTCCATGAACCAATCTGAGACCTTAGCTTTTCAAGTAGAGGGCAGTAGTTGTGGGACGACAGTTTCTTCGTTACCAGCAAGAGGCCCAAAAATTGCATTGATACTGTGCCATAATTGAAATGAAACCGCTTTCGCATCTCTAGTTGAACATTTTCGGTGATTTTCACAAGATACATCGTTGATTTTTCAATACTGATCTTTAGACTCGATATCTTATCGAATTATCAGAAATTTCAACCACTCCTTCCACTAAACATACTATGCCATCAGTTAAAACCAAGGTCGCCCGGGAGACTTAAATGTGTTAGACCAATATTGTAAAATTTTGGATAGTAGCCTTAAGAATTCCCAACTGCGGCTCGATCTAATAATTTGGATTCAACATTTATACACACAACAAATAGATAGGGAGAAATTGAACAACCTTGGTGTAACCATCTAGGTATACATTCCTCTTAAAACACAGATAACTAACATGTTTTAGGTAAATGTGTTTAAAACATGTTAATTAGCTTTGTTATATGGTTCTTTAGACTACTTAACAATCTGTTTAATTTGGTTTATTAAACAAAACTTTAAGATTTAAAATAAAATTTAACTATAACTTAATTTTTTAAGTTATATGGGCTAAAGGTTTGTGTTAGGGCTGGACAAATAAACCGAACCCGATCTGATAAAAATGAGTTCGAACCGATCCAGACCCGACATAAATTCCGAATGGATCTTTTTTATGGTATTTCGGATTATGGATAAACTGAACCCGAACCTAAATAGATATCCGATAAAACTCAAAACATTCAAAATCCCAAAAAGAACTTGTACCAAACATGATCACAATTGTTAATAACATGTATCCAAAATACTAAGATGTTACTGAACATCTAAATTAATTATTTGTTACATAAAGGTTGATAGTTGAAGGTGGGCTGAAGTCTGAAGTTTTAGATTTTGTTTTCTTTTTCATTGAATAATGTTTCTCATTTTATGAGAACTTGATTTTTGTTTTATGCTTTCATTTATTTGATTTTTTTATTAATAACTATGTTTACCTTTCGTTTGATTTTGAATGATCATGTTTGATGTTTCTTACTTATTTTGAATCGATTTTACTTATGTTTTGGTAACAAAATAGGTACAAATAAGGTACTTTAAAACCGAAGAACTGATTATACTTATGTTTTGGTTACAAATTAGGTACAAATCATATACTTTTAAACCAAATAATCGATTGGGATCCGAACCTTAAAATACATTGGGTTGTGCCGGTTCTTTGAAGATTTACTAATCTCAATCCAAACTCGATAGAAACCGAACCGGTCCAGAACTGAAGTTTCATATAACCCGAATAATGTTGCTAATTTTGATAAACTCAAAAAATCGAGATCCGATTGGACAAAACCAAAATCCGATTGGAACCATGAATGCCTATGCCAAGGTTGTGTTTTCTGAACGACGGAAATATGAAAATTTTAAAAAATTATGACCATTTTTCTTTCCCGATTGGACAAAACCATTTTTTGTTACAAAATTAATTATTTGTTACATACTAAGATGTTACTGAACATCTAAATTTTAAAAAGTTATTCGACGGGAGGTGTGAAAATAAACCATTCCTGCAGTATCAAACCATTTTCAGCTTATAAATTGCTGTAAATCAAACCAAGCTTAAGAGGGAAAGAAAGAAAAATTGATCTGTGGAAGAATATAAAATGAAGACAGAATTAAATACAAAAAATTTGGTTAATACATATGCAGTATATTACTCCAAATTCGACGTGTCGGCTAAAGAAAAGAAAGTAAGAAGCAGCTTCGGAGGAAATAGTGAATCATCGAAACAACTGAAATATAAAAATTGATTTGATCATATATATGGGAATCAAAAAGACGTGTAGATTAGCGAAAGATACGGCGATGTTTTTGCTTCTATGTTCTTTGCTTCTCTTAATTAATAAATATTTTGCTGTTATATAAGTCTGAGTCCATTAATTTCACCTTACCGCCAGCTAACAATCCCGATGAATTACTCATAAATACTGTAATACAACACTTCAGTTTACATCCGCCCATTTGTTATATCACTCGAAAAGATAATGATGTATATGATATGAGATCCACACATTTTCCCGACATCTAGATTTTTCTTTGCCAATTTAAAATAAATTACTAAGATTATAATGTTGATCATGTGCAATTAACAGTGGTTAATTGTATTTTATGACAAAATTTCCACGAGTTTTACTATCAAAACGTCAAATTAATGGCTACAACTATTTGCAGTAGATAACTTACTGATAACATTTTTGTTCACACCAATTACCCCGGAGAACCGACCCACTACAGACCCTAAATTTGAGGTAGGAACCAAAGCTGCGTTACCGAACTCGACTCGAATTAAGAATCTAATGAGTATCCAAAGTATGTGAATAAAAAAAATATCTAAAATATCAGTTATAATATACTCATAATTCCAGTACCTAAAAAAAAAAAACATAAATTAAATATAATAGCTATTTTAGTATTTTCTGATAAAATTGGATAATTTGGATATAAAATATCAAAACTAAATTGTATCAATGATTACTTTCGGATAAAAGTAAATAATTTGAACGGTATCTGATGAGTGTTTTTGATTGTTTTGGGTAGTATATACTCAAACTGAATTGTATTTATGGTTATTTGGATAAAAAATAGTCGATCTGAACTGTATCTGATGATGGATAAAGACTGGATCTCAAACAAGTTACTCGTATTCACAATACCTAGTTGTGTCGAACCGGACCGGATCCAAAAAAACAAATACTCGAATAGGGTCTAATTTAAAAAAAACCTGAATCTTAAGAATGTTCATATCTAGTCTCAATCTATAAAATTGGGAGATGGACGCAAATGGATCTCAAGATCTTGAATAAAGAGGGAAGCTTTCTGGTCAATATACAAAGGGTTGAGACAATCACTCCAAAATAAGTGAATAACACACACGTTCAGTAATCCCAGGACCTATATTTTTTTAAAAAAAAACCCGGGCCTACATACGTTAAGGCATGCAACAATCCCAAATTTGCTTTTTTAAGTTACGGACAATGTACATATAATATGTATAGCTAGAATTAAGAACTGTATGCATTCATGACTTCGAAGATTCAAACTGGCAAGATTACTGAACATAACTATTGGGGTTGATTTAATGCCAGCTTCTTTTTTAATTAGTTAATCAAATTCAATAAACTAAAACAAAAATCTTTAAAAATGCATCATCAGTTCAAATATAATATTAGACATAGACCACTTATATAAACCTTTACCATAACATAACTACAAACACACAAAAACATTGTCTCTCTTTGCTTACCAATAGACAACCTTTAAGCCACTTCTCATACACGAGAGAACACACACAAAACCCTAAAACACTCATCAACACCTTAAACTTATTAGCGTCTAATGGCACTCGTTAATAACCATCCCAACGAGCCAAAATACGTGTCAAAACAAAACTCCTCATCCCAAGATCTCTCATCACCGGAGAACGACGGATTGGATCAGCCTGACGCAGCTTATGCCGGAGGACATTCCGCTTCGAGCAGTAGCACGATGAATTCTGATCATCAGCAAAATCATCAAGGGTTAGTATTTTACCCTTCTGGCGAATCCGTTGAGGATCACAACTCTTTGTTAGATTTCAACAGATCCTCATTTCTTAACTTCGACCACAACGATGATCGTCATGAGAGCTTTCCTCCTCCAACCATAAGTTGCGGTGGTGTTAGCGGTGGCTTCTCTTTTTTGGAAGGCAACAACTTGAGCTACAGCTTCACAAACTGGAATCAACATCATATGGATATTATTGGCCCTAGACACATCGAAACTCCGGGGACAAACCAAGTCCATAAAGACTGGTTATATTCTGATTCAACTGTTGTAACCACTGGTTCTAGACATAAGTCTGTCTCGCCTAAATCCACTGGAAATAAACGTTCTTATACGGTAAGTATAAAGGTCAAACACTTTGAATATTTCTGGTATGACAACATTCTAGGCCAAGAACCGACTAATACCCGTATATTTTGTGAATTTTTCTCTATGAATAGGGGGAGATCAGTCAACCACCCTCAAAGAAACCCACTAGCGGCGCAAAAGGGAAAGCTAAGCCTAAGCCAACAACTTCACCGAAAGATCCACAAAGCCTAGCAGCTAAGGTTTTTCTTTCTTTACTGTTACAATTTTTTTTATCTAAACCCGAATAATGTCATTTTATCAATTTCGTTAACTCATACCTTAGTATATGTTTTTTTCTTTCTTTTAGAATCGAAGAGAAAGAATAAGTGAACGTCTCAAGATATTGCAAGAACTTGTTCCCAATGGCACCAAGGTATACATACATCTACAGAAAACATTTATGTCAATTTATAAAAATATCTAATTAAGTGTTTTGATGATGAGATGTGTTATTTCTTGCAGGTTGATTTGGTAACGATGTTAGAGAAGGCCATTAGTTATGTAAAGTTTCTTCAAGTGCAAGTTAAGGTATATTAATTATGACAAACATCCCTCAAATTTTTCTTTCGCGAGATTGATTGATCTTATATAAAAACATAATTTTGTTTATTTAAGTAATATTGCTATAATCTAATGTTTGTTAGGTACTTGCGGCCGATGAGTTTTGGCCGGCACAAGGAGGGAAAGCTCCTGATATTTCTCAAGTTAAAGACGCCATTGATGCCATCCTCTCTTCATCACAACGAGGCAGGAATTCGGATCCCGTCACCAATCAATGAAGAGTCTGAATGTAATTTAATTAATTACTCAACAGTAATTAAGTTGTAGTAATATCGGGAAGAACAATGATTCTCTCGATAACTTCCACATAAAGTTTAAAATACGATCCAAAGATTAAATAACGTTAAATATGTGAAAAATCGAGAAGTTCTTAATGCATCTATATTGAAGACGAGACAAGAGACATTCAAAGCACCGATGATCAGTTCGATGTTGGGTCCACACGAGGATGGAATCTTTATATAGTAGATATAAGTAGTAAAACCTAATAATATACATAAATATGTATCTTCTCTTGTCTGTTTTTTTTTCTGTGTGTTTTTAGTCTACCGAATATAAATCTTGTAATGGAATTTTAAATTCCAAGAAATAAGTAATAAAATTCTGCACTTTTGGATTTTTCCTGGGCATTCACGTTCAGAGAATCTATCTGATTTACAACCTTTCGAGTCTATTGGAATCTCACCAAGAGTGCTTTTTGAGCAACATGCTAATCTATTTTAAGTTCTCCAAACACGTATACTACTGTTATAAAATGCATTTCCACATTCTCATCAGATTGAATTATTTAAACATGTGGTAAAATACAACACAATTTCGATATATAGATGGATATGTTGCGTTATATATTAATTAACATATTCAACAAATAATATATATATATATATATATAAGAAAATCACCATTAAATATAAAATTAAGAAAGCAACAGAAAAATATAAAATAAAATAATTTTTTTATTATACTAGAAAATAGTTGCACGATTGAAAATTGTATTTACTATAAAAATAAACTGCTTTATTATAGTAGTGTAAACTAAACTTTACTCTGTGTGCAAGATAAAGACCTAGAAAGTGTATATATCTTGATTTTTTTGAGAAAGTATATCTTGATTTTTTCAAAGAAAATATTTGCCATCAACCTCTCTTTTAAGATATCGAAATAATATAGTACTCCCTCAATTTCTAAATAATGCATGTTCGATCACTTTTTACTTATTTCTAAAAGATTAATGTTTTAGATTTTCTATGTATTTTTAATAATGAACTATAAATTTTAAGAAATATTAATTGAAAATTTTAAATTTATTGAATTTCTATTGGTTTAAATTTATGAAAAATTGTTATAATTTCAAAAATTAATGCATTGATAGTTAAATATTTTTTTTTTAATATTTGTGAAAAATTTAAAACATATATTATTTAGAAATAGAGGGAGTAATACTAAGAGAACAGTATTGTACTTGCATTATCAAATAAGACTTGTGAACATGCAATCGCGAGATACAAACGAACTATTATGTTGTTTTCTCAAAAAAAAAAAAAAAACTATTATGTTGTTTGTTTTTCTGATTTTATGTTGAAATTTTCATTAGTTTTTGGTTCCAACATTAAAATATGGTTTAATTTAAAAGATATAAAATTATCAAAACAGTTACTGACTTCGCGATCAAAGAAGGCTAAACATGATACATGACCTTCTTTGTGGAAGTCTGGAAGATATATTTTTAAAATTAACTACTAACTAACAGACGACATACCTAAAGATCTCGATTTAGCAGCCAAAGTCAGCATGTGTCCTTTGGAAAAGATTAGGGATACGTGCTCGATTAGATTATTAACATTATTTTCATTTGAACTGATATTTAAATGTAACTCCAGCAATTTTAAATTAATAAACTACATGATTAGCCACATGGATAGTCACACATTAAGCGCTGTACTTGTATTTATGTACTTCCCAGCTCCATCAAGTGAATACGACAAACGAAGTTATTGGAAGTCTAATCATTTTATTTATTGTTTATAATGGATTAAGCGTTAATTCAATGATTAGATATTGATCTTCTTCTCTTTTTGCCAACGATGATTAGATTATAGCCTCTTGTTAATTTGTTATAATTTCGTTCTATTCCGTTTCTCAAGTATAAATCATTTTACCTAATTTCTTTATTTGAGAAAGAATTTTTTACCTAATTGATTTTTAACGGTTTGGTATTGTCTGTAAACATTGTTTATACTGAAACGGAAAAGTACTTTTGACTTGGTTTAGTTTACATTAGCGGTTTCGCAAGGTGCACATAAGTAGAAGACATAGTTAAATTTTTTTTTGTTATTTAATATACATATGATGATTTGGAAGAAAAACAACGAAATTCTTTGTACCCTTGAAAATTATCTTTCCTTTTAATAAGATTGTACCTATATGTTTTGATTTATGTAACATAGTTTGAGCTATGATCGATAACAAATAATCATCGTCGGACTGGTAAAATTATGGAGATGTATAATTGTTCAGAAAAATGTATTTAAATATTTTTTCATTTATTTTTATAATATCATAATATATTTTATAGCTTTTCATTTATTAATAGTTTTCAGCGGACGTTTGTTCATTAATTTAAACAGAATGACTGTGTTAAAAGTTAGAAAGATATATAAAAGGAGAACTGCAAGATAGAACATTTTTTTAGCTTCAATTTGATCTTATATCTATTATATAATGTTCTGGTGCACCTCAGAAAAATGCACAAACGTAAATTTGATTTATTAGCTAAGAATTTTATACAGTAAAACTCTATAAACTTATAATGTTCGGATATTTATATTTTATTAATTTATATAATTATTAATTTACAAAAGTTTTTTTTTTAAGATTTTTTTCTATTTTTATTTACAAAATTAGAAAAATATTTGATATCACCATATATACATTAGTTTAAAATTTTTGACTTTCATACTGTTTACTATATTATTTGGTGTATATTTTTATATTTCATAGAATTTATATGTAGTTTCACATATAATTTTACTAAATATTATCAAATATATTGAAATGTTAAGAAGAAATAGAAGTATTTTCATTATGAATATAAAACTAACAATATAATATTTAGTTTGTACTTATATAAAATGTATATGTAGCTAGATTAGTTTTTATGATTTTAATGAGACTATATATTTATATAGAACTTTCTAAAATTTATCATCTTATTATTTTATCGATTTGTGTCATATTTTAAATCGGTCTCGAGACAAAAAAATTTATTAATTTAAAGCGATTATTAATTTATAGAGACTCTACTGTATCTAGTAAGTTTTCAAGGGGTTACACGTTTAAATTATGTTGGAAGAGTACACTCTCCTTAACATAGTTAATTTAACTTATTTTGGATTATATTCTACACAGACAAAGTCTCCTAATCATTAAAATAATATTTTGGTTTAAAATTTAAAAGTTCTTTCTTTAATATAAATAGCAGTAATTTTATTTTTAATCATTTTTAAAATACTAATTTGATCTATTTTATTTCTACTACTAGTATTATAAATTTTAATTATATTTATTCTGTATTTTGGTAACTCTAATGATACAGTAAATTTTGAAAGATAGACAACTCAATTGTAATTTAAAATCTAGACAATTATTAGTTGGTGCTTTAACTTGTAAAATTTTCTGTATATATTCTATAAAAATGTTACCATACAGATGAATATGTTTATAATAATTTTAGTGATTTTTTCTGGCCGGTTGATGAAGCAAATGATTCCTGGTTTAATTTGCAAGGCTTATCAGTTATCACTATGGAAAACTTTAGTTTCTTTTTTTCCTTTTTTAAGGAAAATCTTAGTTATTATTGTTACTTTGATAACTCTTATCTTTTCACCGCAAGGAGGGTGGATGTGTTGGTACCTTGGAGTTGGTGTGTTCTGATATTTTTGGTTTCTTTCATTTCCATATGCTTTAGTTGTTGATGTTTTTGGCTGCTTGTTTGCTAAGTCCTATGTCTCCCTTTATTTGGGTTTAGTGTCTGGGATTATCATTGTGTTTCATTCATGAATTTTACCTTCTCTTTTAAAGTTTAATATAATTTCAGTGTTAAAAAGGCTATATGCTTCTGCCCATACAATTTAAGGGTTAGTTTATAATCTACAACATTATGTTTTTTCTTTGTCAGCATTTACAACATTATGTTAATTTTCCTAATTCTAATTTATAATTGTTTCTGCTATCTATTTTTTATGGGTGGACTCATGTATATTAATCGGTTTTGGTTTATTTTTTGAAATTTAATGTTTTATTACTTCAAATATTATCAATCGTCGATTTCTCTCATTTTAGTTTAATGATTTGATTTGTAATTAAATTATGTTTTCTTGCTTTATATGTTTTCTATTAATCACCTTAGGTTCCCTAATCTTAGAGTAGAAATTCTATAAATTAATAGTCGCTAAATTAATAAACATTATAAATTAATAATTTTTTTCGGTCCCGAATGGACTGGTCAAAAATATGACACAAATTGATTAAATAATAAGTAATAATTTTTTTAAAGTCTATGTAAATATATGATCTCATTAGAATCATAAATTAATAATATATCTATATATAGAATTTATATAAGTACAAATTAAACATTTTATTGTTGGTCTACGCATTTCGCGGTGCGTCATAAAATGTTTTTTAATAGACCTGAACTTAATCTTTTAAAAAGAAAACATTCACATTTGCAAACTTATTTTGGTTTGTAGTAAATTGTTTTAGTGTTAATATTTCAAAGCGTACGCATTTCGCGGGGCGTCATAAACAATTTTTTATTGTCAGAAAACAGATTTAGGCATCGTCATCATGAGAGTCACATATTATTCTACGGAAAAACTTAGTTTTTACAAGTTAAGCAAAACAAAATTGGGAAAACTGTTTTTTTAAAGCAAAAAAATAGTAATCATGTCCTTTTAGACTAATCTATATTTTGTGTCATATTTTTCTATAATACCCTTTAATATTTATGAAAATAATTTTAACAAATAGTTTTACAAACAAAAAAAATTTGGAAAAATAATAACATTTGTTAAAATACCTATATGAACTTAATGGTATATTTTCCAGTTATAAAAAAGTTAAAATTATAAATTTCAGATTATGTTCTAAAAAAGTAGAAATGACATTCTACGAAGTAGAAAACGAAATCTACTTTTTTCATTGAATCTACAATGTTTAGAATACGTGATCTACGTAAATAGGAGTATTCTACAAATATTTCCGCGCTTGACCTACCATTCTAAAATTCTTAGAAATCAAAATCTACACATTAATCTAATTCTAAAACATGTAGAAACCGACTTCTACAGATTTACTATAAATCTAAAACATGTAGAAATCAAATTCTAAACATTACTATAATTCTAAAAAACTGTAGAAACTGATTTCTACATATTAGTTGTATTCTACGGATAAGAAATCAGTTCCTAAAAATATGGAAACAAAATATTTGAGAATATTCACTTTTATATTTTTTTTAAAAAATCGATTTAAAAAAAAAACCGAAAAAGGTACAAAAAAAAAGAGACAAATCGATTTGAGAATATTCACTTTCATTCCTATTTTTAGAGATTTAAATTCAAAGGGGTGCTACTGGTTGTTGTCGATGGAACATTCTTGAAGAGGCGTGTCCTATTTTTAGAAATTCAAATTCCTATTTTTAGAAATTCAAATATTTGAGAATATTTGAGAATATTCACTTTCATCCCAGAGAAATCGAGTTTAAAGAGTTGAAATCATGTTTGGTCGGTTCAAATCAAGTGGGAATCAATCCAGATATAATCATACAAAACCAAAAAAATCGATTTGGGATTCTTTCCTCGGCACGGGATCGATCGATCTATTCTTACAGATCGGTCGATCTGTGTAAATCGACCTTCGCCGATCGAGTGAAATGGACCAGGTCGATCAGTATATATTTCGCGTTTTTTTTGTTCTGAATAATGATCGGGATCGATCGATCCACTATAACTTGTAAAGTGAGATCGATCGATCCCCCTTGTCGAACTCAATATATATATTTTTTAAAAAATTACAATTTTAAGGGCATTACTACCATTTTGAAAAAATTTAGTCTAATAAGACGTAAAGTAGTATAAATTAGTCTAAAGGGACATAGTTACAATTTTTTTGCTCTAAAAAAACAGATTTCCCAACAAAATTAGTTTTTACAAAGTTTTAAAAAACTTAGTTTTTACTTAACTATTCTTTTCGTTTTATATTATTGCAATTATCACAACTAAAGTTTTTTTTTTTTTTGCTAACATCACAACTAAAGTTACGGTCCATCATTATGCACATCCAAAAAACTGCAAGACTTTATTGTTAATATTCTTTTTTGTCAGAAAAAAAAAGATAATCAGGGACATTTTAAAAAGGTGGCCCTTTACTTTCTAGAGCTTGAAAATGTTTGTGTTAAAAAGGAAGAAGCTTGAGCATGTTTACTATATAGACCTTAACACTTATATCGATACAGAATTATAGGCTTATAATAGCAAAAATTATCAACTAATAATTTGATGAGAATCTAGTTACGTCATCAATTGGTTGATTTTCAGGATATACCTCTGAGGCAGGGCCGGTTTTCGGCAAAACCTAACGAAACATTGGCCTTATGCCTTCAAAAATTTTGGAAAAAATTACATAGAAAAAGTCTCCAAAATTTTTTTTTTAGGTTCCCAAATTTGCCAAAATAATTTTTTATCTGGAATTTTTTTAAAACCGCCTGCAGCCCCCTAAATGTCAGGGTCGGCCATGCTATGAGGATTCTCCTAATATAACTAATGGTTAATAATTATTTTCTTTATATTATGTCTCCTTAATTTAAAATATAAAATTTCATATTTAATTTTAAAATATAAACGCCATGCCACTTCAGCGTACAGTCTTAATTCCTTTGTTTACTTGGTAATTATGCATATTTTTGGCAAAATAATAATGCCTAGCATAAGTAGTTTAGTGGATAATATCGTTAATAATACTCCCGTATTACGTTTAGCAGAATGTGATGTAATATGACAAGCTACGTTGTCATGACAGTTGTAGCCACAAATGATTTCGTCAGGCATTAACTGGATTGACTAGAGACAAGTGTTGCAGTCTATCAAAAATAATTAATTTTTAAAATGTAAAAATAAAGAATTTGTGAAAGGGACTTTGGATTTTTTTTTTGTCATTTGTTGGATTATATTAAAAAAAACATAAAGTTTTACACAAGCCAGCAAAAAAAAATCATTATTTCCAGAACCAATAGCAAATAAAAATTGTAATTCTTTCTGAGCCAAACAGTTAAAAGAACTACAAAAATAGAATGAGTTAGAAAACTAAAATTTAAGCCATATGAAAGGCTAAAAGAACCGAAGTAAGTGTTCTGATGACAGAACGTTCCGATTTTCAAACTTCGGACAGAAACAAAGAAGTTTATATGACTTGAAAAAAATTTCTATCCAAAAACCAAATCACAACTGTGGTGGAACCTCAAAGTTGCACAATCTTAAGAATTCGGGACTTCGGCTTTCCAACAGCATATAAAGCTTCTCCAATATCAATCTACCTTATATATGATGAATATGTATCTCTACCCTTTATCTAGGTTTTTGTTGTTTCTTATTAAACTAAATAAAATCCTAATAATTTAAAAACAGTAAGAACATATTCTAGTAAGTCATGCTCTTTTTCAAACAAAAAAAAATATTCTAGTAAGCCTAATCGAAGGCAAATACACAACAATATTTTGAGTGTGTTATATTTAATGACTCCGAATATGACCCAAGGTGTAATATATTCTTTTACTTGTAATACAAACATTAATAAAAAAAGGAAAATATAATTACTAAATCACCAATAACTAATTATTCACGGAGAAAATTATATAAATATATAACTGCACATGGTACAAATTAGATCAGGGCTTTATATGTATTGTCACTATGTGAAAGGAGTTGAAAACAATACATCTCCAGGTCGTATCCTACATATCGAATCACAAACCATGTGTCATTAAGAGAGTGGCAGGCTGGATTTGATATCATAAAGTATCCCCTGTATAATAATCGAGTGTTATAAGAATAATTAAAAAATCTATCTTTATTCATAACATATAGGTTTCTTACATAAGAGATTACACCGTAATAGATAAATAAAAAGATTACAAATCATAATCTCTTGGTTATGAGCCATCCACAATCTGGTTCATAACACTTCCCCTTGGATGTCATAACCATTTAGAGCTTGTAATGTGTTTTAATGTTGCTTCATTAAAACCTTACCAGGAAAACCCAATTGGAACAAAACCATGGTGAAGGAAAAAGAGTACAACACACATTACTCTCCCTGATTTGGACATTACTGAAGGTCCTTTGGACCTCTCCAATTTTCTGCAATCCGTGGGTGATGAAGATTTTGAGCAGAATATGCTTCGTCCTCGAACATGATAGTTGGTTCTTCTTTACCATCGGCCATGCCATAATCTAATCGAACATATTGAGTCATCGACCTCAAATACACACACACAAAATCTTGGATGATGTTGTTGTGATATGCGTGTACCACCATGTGTAAAACATAACTTGTCTGAAAAAAAATCAACAAAACCAAATAACCCCTCTTTGGACTGCTAGTATAAAATAAACCAAAATCAAAGGCTTCTTCATCGTCCTTCTTATGGACCAATCAGATCAGTGTCTAAAACAAGACTTCTGCATCGTCCATCTCAGGACTAAACGGACTTCTTTATCGTCCACCTTTGGACCGAATGGATCAGTGTTGTAATTTCAGCTCAATACCCTCTAGTACTTTCATTATCCAGTGGACCATATAAATATGCAATCACTACATCAACTTGCTGCAAGTCTAATTTTCTCTCTTATATAGCCAGACTTATGAGAAATCTAAAAGTAGTTGCATCCACCACATGGGAGTATGTCTCCTCATTATCAAGACCTTTAATACTTTGCTGTTTGGCGTCCCAAGATACATTGTTTGGTACATGTACCTTAGAGCCAGCCGGCCTTATCTCCATGTTTGGGATGGTTTCCTTAGTAACCTCGGATTTGGATTTTGATTATCATTCTCTGCACTTATCTTTTGTTTCCAAGGATTCTTATCTTTTGGAACCTATTGGTCTACCACGTCTCATACATTGTCTAAACTCTGTAGCAACTTGACTGTGTCTCTTCTTGGACATCAAATTTGTTGGTGCTTTACAAGCTGGTTTATATATGACTTAGTCATTCTTTTTCGGGTCAACAAATGTGTCTGGCATTTGATTTAGCTTTGTAAATGTATAATCTTTGGACGTCTATTTCACATTCTTTAGTCTGAGGATCTTGCCAAGACATTGATGGTTAATTCAATTCTATTTCTTTTACCATTCTTTTACCAACTTTATTATTTTTCTCCTTCTGGTCTTAAAATAACCCGTGTACCTGGCCGCAAATATAATCACCCATAGTTGGCTCAAGGTACTTTATTATTGTGGGAGAATCATATCCAACATATATCTCCATCCTTCTTTTGAGGTCCCATCTTAGTTCTCTGTGGTGGAGCAATTAGTACATAGACAGCACATCTAAATGCCTTATGATGGGGTATGTCTGGCTCTTGACCCGTTAATAATTGTGATAGAGGATATATATACTCACTAAATGGCCTGATGCGTATTAACTTAGGTGTATGTAAATTTTGTGTGGCCCAAGCTGTGAATGAGAGTTTTGACCTCATAAGTTATGGTCTATCAATCAGCTATTTGCGTTTTAAAAGATTTCGGCCAAGCTGTTTTTGGTATGGACATGTATCACAGAATTGTCCACACTTACCCCCATGGACATACCATAATCATTTAAACGCTTGAGACATGTATTCACCAGTATTATCTAGACTGATAGTCTTTATTATGAAAAAGGGGCTTGTAGCCGTTTTACTGGTGATGACCTAAAGAGTTTCCCTTGTGTACATGCTACACACGTGAGATTATTTCGGATAACTCTTCTTAACTTTTAATGTGTGCCTTTTGTATATCAATTTTCGCATCATGTTTGGACAAGGATGACTAATCCGGTCGTGCCATAAAGTGTATATTTTCGCAGACTTTTAGCATCTATCATACTGATCTAT
>NW_013617472.1:25571-28400 GCF_000695525.1 Brassica oleracea var. oleracea | reverse complement strand
TTTTAATCATGTAGGAACATGATTTAGGGTTTGGGGTATCAAACTTTTAGAGCTTCGATTTACTCAATTAGAATTTTTAATCTATTACCCTATGATTTTGATTCATAAAGATTAGGGTTTTAGGGTTTCATTCTTTATCAATCTATCCATGTTCGATTATGGGTTCTTAGGTTTTGAATTACTTTTTAACCTTAGATGATTGTTGAATCGGACCACCAAAAGAGTTAAGCCGCGAGCTGTACACGAACATGACGCGAGCTGGAATGGATCGAGTTGCTTCTATCGGATCGCGGACGTCCTTTGTTGCTTGATCGGGAAAGCCTTGATCGTCGGACGCGAGCTGTCTGATGCTGTCGCGAACGAGGAAGAGGTCGCGTGCTGGAGCTGCTCTCGGGTCGCGAACGTCTGAGCTAGGATCAGGAACGCCTTGGGCTGAAGCTGATCGGGGACGCGAGCTGGAACAGATGCGGGAACAAGAGACGTGATCGGGGTTTAGGGTTCATAGGATCGCCGGCTAGGGTTAGGGTTTTAGGGTTTTTCGATTTGGGTATTAGCTTAGGGATTTATAATTTCGTGCTGATAACGTGTTATAAAAGTAATGGAAAAGTCTATCTTTATTCATAACATAGAGGTTCCTTATATAGGAGATTACACCGTCATAGATAAATGGAAAGATTACAAATCATAATCTCTTGGTTATGTGCCATCCACAATCTGGTTCATAACATCGAGGAGCATTACAATATTTGATTGTAGCCACGTGTTATCACAAGAATAATTTTCAGAATCTTTAGAAAAATATGTTGGTCCATCTAAATATATATTATTGTTTTAATTAAAGTAATCATAAAATTAATTAAAAGTGTACAATTACTATTTTTCTTTATTTCCTTAAATAAAAGTTACGGAATTATCAAATATGACTAATATATATGACAATTAATGATTTTAATAATAAATATTTTGATAACAATTTATGTCTCCTCCATCATTTTTTAGTTTTATATTATTAAAATAAATTAAACAATTAATCAAATTAACTATAAAATTAAAATTAAAATTTTTTCGTATATGTTGTATTTTGAATTTTAAAAAACGACTATATATTACTAAAACTATTAAAGTTCATATATTAATAATTTTATGATTAATGGTTTAACATTTTTATTATAACAAAATACAAATGATCTTAAAACTATATAAGTAAATTTTTTTTATTTAATAGATATTTAAAATATACGAATGATCATAAAATCATATGTTTATACGAACGACTATATATATACATTCATATGGTTGTAAAATTAATTACAAAGGTTGTAATATTACAACATTTGAGTGTATAATTATATATATAAATATATATAATTAATTACAAAGGTTCTATATATATTATTTTTTATGTACTAAGAAAATTATATATATATATATATATATATATATATAAATATTTACAAAGGTTGTAATGTTCCTCAATTTATCCGAACAAAACTTATGAACTTAGTACGTTGGGGGGGGGGGGGTTTGGTTATAATCCGAACTGAATCGAAATCCGAACTATGATCCGAAGATATCCAAAATTAGTATAATATGTTAATGTTTCCTATATATCAAGGTAATTTAGATATTTTATAGTATTTGAAAGATTGTGTAGTTTGTTTTATTTTTTATTTTGAGTATATTTTAGTTAGTTTATGTAGTTTAAATAATTTTAAATTAAATTTATGAATAATTTAAATATTTTGACATTCTTTTGTCAGTTTGGAAAATATTTTTTGGGACGATTTCAGATATTGGTTATAATCCGATCCAAACCGAATCCAGAATGACCAAACCGAATTTGATCCAATAATTAGTAAATCCGTATGGGATTTAAGATCATAATACAGAAAATTTGAAAATCTGAATCAATCGAACCGAAATCGACAGACTCTAGAACGCCTGACATATGATATATTTAAGAGACCAAACATATGTATTCATCATTTTACAATTGATAAAGATTGTAGAGTTGTAAAATGTTAAAACCGAATAAACATTAATATAAAAAACTCTTTCCGCGCATGTGCGCAGATTATCGTCTAGTGTTTATTAAATGAACAAGTATGATTTATAAAACAAGAGGATCCACGTGCACGCCGATTTGATTATGCAATGTGAGCCGGGGATTTGATTATACAATGTGAGCCGGGGATTAAATACTAGTAAAAGATCCTAATCGCGGTTTTTATTTGTCATTATCATCGTTTTAGGCTTCCTAATTAAATCGTTTATTTTAGTGAATGAAATCATCCAAAACGGCAACTTTATCTTAGTAGCTTGATGTTATTATGGCATTTTGTGGGGTTATCAAATTTTGGTACACTAATTTTTCTTTCAATACACAAGTTTTATACCGAAAATACACCAAATATGACCGAAAATTTCGTTGTTGCTGTGAAAGTAATGGAAAAATTTATCTATATTCATAACATAAAGATTCCTTATATAAGAGATTACACCGTCATAGATAAATGGAAAGAGTAGAAATCATAATCTAACTAGGAAAAAGGAAAACATAAAGACATAAGGAAAAGTAAAAGCTGGCCGACTCTCTCTTTCTTGGGCCGCTGATGGTATAATCTCTTAGTTATGAGTCATCCACAATCTGGTTTATAACACTCCCCCTTGGATACCATAACCATTTAGAACTTGTAATGTGCTTTAATGTTGCCTCATTAAAACCTTACCAGGAAAACCCAATTGGGACAAAACCATGGTGAAGGAAAAAGAGTACAACACACATTTCTCTCCCTGATTTGGACATTACTGAAGGTCTCTTGAACCTCT
>NW_013617472.1:25201-25541 GCF_000695525.1 Brassica oleracea var. oleracea | reverse complement strand
GAATATGCTTCGTCCTCGAACATGATAGTTGGTTCTTCTTTACCATCGGCCATGCCACAATCTGATCGAACATATTGAGTCATCGACCTCAAATACACACACACGAAATCTTGGATGATGTTGATGTGATATGCGTGTACCACCATGTGTAAAACATAACATGTCTGAAAAACAAATCAACAAAACCAAATAACCCCTCTTTGGGCTGGTTAGTATAAAATAAACCAAAATCAAAGGCTTCTTCATCGGCCTTCTTATGGACCAAACAGATCAATATCTAAAACAAGACTTTTGCATCGTCCATCTCAGGACTAAATGGACTTCTTTATCGTCCACCTTT
>NW_013617472.1:8602-22039 GCF_000695525.1 Brassica oleracea var. oleracea | reverse complement strand
CAATCTGATTTTAGGAATACGCAAATTAGGGTTTAGGGTTTCAATTCGAAATTAGGGTTTCATCAATGAATCAGCTTCTAGCAAATAATCTTAAACCTCAGAATAATTGATTATATCATGAAACTATTAACCTAGTATAATATGAAACCTCAAAAACATTCAATTCAGATTATGCAATACACGAATTCTATTTTAGGGCTTATTAATTCGAATTAGGGTTTATATTATAACAAATTCTAACATACAATATTAAACCTCAAATCATTCAATCAGGTTATAAAAACTATCAATCCTAACTCACACGGATTTAAACCTCAAAGAAACATTCAATCAATCAAATAAAACAATCCATGCACACGTAAATTAGGGTTTACAGATTTTAGGTTTTCACTTTGAACATTAGTTCATTCGATTCTGGGTTCTTAGAGTTTAGGTGTAACTTAAACCTTTGATGGGTTGAATGGACCACCAAGAGAATGAGCTTACGTGGACTGGTACAAACTGGAACCTTACGCGGACTGGTCCAAACTGTTTCCTTGCAGTCCGTGAGCTTAGGTTGAGCTGATCGGGACCGTTGGTACGCAAGCTGGTACTTGCAGCCAAAGAACTCGTAGATCTGGAACAGTTTGATCACGGACTGGAACATGCTGATCGCACAATCTGGAATAGTTGAGGCGTATTGAAACTTGCATAGATCAGTCCACATATCGATCTTGTTGAGATCAGTGGTCGAATACAGATCAGGGTCATGATCAAAGAGAGGTGATCGATAGAGATTAAGGTTTTAGTATTGGAGAGAGATTTAGGGTTTGTGGTCGATATTTTAGCTTAGGGTTTTAGAGATCAATCGTGCTGATAACGTGTCGTGAAAGTAATGGAAAAGTCTATCTATATTCATAACCTAGAGGTTCCTTATATAGGAGATTAGACCGTCATAGATAAATGGAAAGAGTACAAATCATAATCCAACTGGGAAAAAGGAAAACATAAAGACATAAGGAAAAGTAAAAGCTGGCCGACTCTCTCTTTCTTGGGCCGCTGATAGTATAATATCTTGGTTATGAGTCATCCACAATCTGGTTCATAACAGTTGTTAATAAATTTTCATAATTATGTTGATTAAAAAGATAAACATGTTAAATAAATACACTATGTCAACCATGTTAAACAATACTGTGAATCCATGTTAAAGCATAAAGTCATTAGGCCAGTATTCCTTTCTCTAGACATAAAACTAAGAGGAGACCATTATGAATAATTAGTACTCCCTCTGTTTCATTATAAGTGTCGATTTAGGTTTCGGCACACATATTAAGGAAACAATTAATTTTGTACATTTCCTATAAAAAAACACTATTACCTATACACCTAACCATATTTCAACCAATAAAAAAATAAATTTTACATAAAATTAATAAATTTTGCATTGAAAATCGAAAAAGACACTTATTTTGTAAGGAAATTTTTTTTCTAAAACGACACTTAATATGAAACGGAAGGAGTATTAGCAATCAGTGTATGTTAATAGTCTCGATTAAAGTGAATAGTCCAAATGTTTTTAATTGCTTTCTGTAGTTATTTGCTGTCATTAAGAGCATTTATAGCTCTCGATTCCTTTTAGATTCCTGCCTTCTTTATTTATCCTCTCTTAGTAATAGAAAACTAGGTTAACATATGCGCTTTCCGCGAAATAAATATTATATATAAAAATTATTTATGAATTATATGTTTTAACATATAATGAAATAAATATACATTTAATTAAAAATTAATAACTATTACATATATAATTAAATTAGTGCGAACATATAAATCAATTTTATTAATCCAAACAATATATTTTCTATTTGATAAGATATAAAAGTACGTTTAAATGATATTAACATACATTTACGTATGTCTTAAAATTAACATTTAAATGACATTAACATACATTTGATTAATTAATTAAATAAATAAAAACATTAGAAAAATTTTAAAAATTATTTTTTTATGTTTTCAAATTATATTTTTTCTAATTTAAATTTTTTTAATAATTTGTTTTTCAAATTTTATTTGGAAATTCGAAAATTATTTTTGAAATTATGTTTTTAAAAAAATTAACATTTTAAAATTTTAAAACGATATATAAATATATATCTTTTAATATTAATAATTAATTAAATTAGACTTTTTATTTATATAATTTTGTAAACATTTGTATTTTTTCATAACAAAAATTTTAAACCATGGATCACAAAACTTTGAATGTGAGACTTTTAACAGTTTTAGTAATTTATAGTCGTTTTTTAAAATTTAAATTATAACATATACAGAAAAATCTAAATTTTTATTATATAGTTAATGTGGTTGTTTAACTTATTTTAATAGTTTAAAATTAAACAATTATGATAGAAGATACATTAAATTTTATTAAATCTTTATTATTCAAAATGATTAATTTTCATATATATTTTAGCCATATTAGGAAATTTTGTAACTTTTATTTAAGGAAATAATAAAGAACATTAATAATTAATTTATGGTTAGTTTAATAAAAAGTTTATTATATAATTAAATGGACCAACCTATTTCTCTAATGATTCTAAGAATCATCCTAATAATGACACGTGGCTACCAAAAGAAGTTGTAATGTTTCTCAAATAATATATAGGGGATAACTAGTTTAAGATCTTTGTATATAAAAATTATTTTTCATTACTAGCTTTACATTTTTTATATATTATAAAATAACAGAATAATAAATATATATTAACTAATTGAAAAACAATTAAATAGTTATCGCAAGCACATAAATCAAAGAAATTATTTTTTGTTTATTTACAATCATTTTATAGTAAATAGATCTAAACAATCACTTTTATCAGTTTCCATGGTACATAATTAAATAATATTAACATAGATAGTATAATATATTTATGTTTATTAAATTAGACTTCCTAATCATATGGTATTATGATCTGTGTCTTTTTATAACAAAAATTGTAAACTATTGACCACAAAAATTTCAATAAGTGGCTTTTAATAATTTATAATCGTTCTTGAAAATTTACTACAAATTTTGAAATTAATACAAATTTTGAAATTAAATATTATTTTTTTAAATTCATTAAATGAAAATTTTGAAATTAAAATATTTGTGTATTTTATTCATATCTTATTATAATAAAAAATTTAAATAATTGATCACAATAATTTTCAATGTGAGATTTTTAAGAGTTTTACTAATTTATAGTCGTTTTAAAAAATTAAATAACATATACGAAAAAATATAATTTTTATTATATGGTTAATATGATTGTTCAATTTATTTTAATAATATAAATTAAACTTAATGATGGAAGATAAACAAATTGTTATCAAATATTTATTATTAATATAATTAGTTGTCATATATATATATATATAATATTAGGTAATTCCATATCTTTTATTTAAGGAAATAAAGAAAAATAAATTTTAAATTATTAATTAATTTATGATAGTTATTGAAAAGTATAATATATATTTAGATGGACTATGGACTTTGAGAAATATTCTCCTGATAACATGTGTTATAGCTAAAGTATTGTAATGTTTCTCAAAAAATGTATAAGAGATGTTGTAAGTTTTTACGCATATTATTTAACAATAAATATTTTTATTTATTTACTACATTTTCTTGTTTTAATTTTCATTAAATATTAACCACTCTATTTTTCTATTTACATTTTATTATAATTTTAAAATATCATTCTTATAAACACAAACAAAAATTTAAAACATCATTTCTTAAAATACAAAAGAAGTAATTGCTTCCAAAATAATTTCTTATTTTAACAAGATAACTCTCTTGTATGGATGACAAAAAAAAAACTCTCTTGTATGATTTTTAAAGAGGGAGGGGGGTTGTCAAAAATAGGTTCTTGTATGAACTTTAATTTAAATTTATGACTAGGGCTTGACTAACGCACCATCACAGATATATATTTTATTTGTTTGTAAGTAAATAATTTACTTTGTATAAATGGCACTATATTTTTGTAGCATTTATCCTTATCAAATAACTGTGTAATATAATATTTCTGAACACAATAATTTTATATTTTTTATTGAGTGATTTCATTTTGTTTTTTTAAGCCGTCAACTATATCACTCACATTTCTTATCATATATTTATTTTATTGATTTTGTATTAGGCTATTTTTTATATGAAAATATGCATACGATAATATATTGATAGATTAATTTATATTTTAGTTCTATACTATCTAAATTGACAATTTATATTTTACATTTTAAAGAAAATAATTTTATATTTATGAAAATAAAGTAAATTCACCCATTAATTCAGTAAATTTTAGGGAAACCCCGTAAAAACCTTATTATTAAATGCTTTATTTTTGAAAAAAAATATATATTGTTTTCAAAAAATATCTTACTGTTTTAGTTATTTTTATGTATTTTTATAAATAATAAATATGTAGAATTTTAATAAATTATTAAAAGTCGAGACATACAGATAAGTACTTGTATTATGATATAAAGATAAGTACTTGTGTTCTGTGTAATTACAAAATATACATATGAGATTATGTTGTGAATTGGATGTCTATATTTTATGAATGTTATGTAAATATATTAGATTGCCTTTTAAAAGTGTATAGTGTATTTAAATATATATATTATTAATTAGTTAGAATAGCAAATTATTAATTAGTTTGATTAACATAATAAATGGCTAGTGAGAAATCAGAATATTAATTAGTTAGAATAGCAAATTATGTAAGTTTTATGTTTGTTTTAAATGACAAAAAGACAATCAAGGATGAAATCTAAGAGTAGATAATATCTTAGTGATAAAAGTTGTAATAAATACACAAAATGGTTAGTAAATATCTGTCAAATTATCATATGATAAAAATTAATTAAATAGTTAGGATGAGTGAAAAAAATGTAAAAGATGTAATAAAACACTTAAAAATAGATAAGCTATGTTTTGTAGATATACTTTAATAAGATAGATATTCAAACTTGTAATAGTAGTATCTCTAACTCATATATATATATATATATATATATTTATAATAGTTTTAGAAATAATTTTGTCTCAATCCAGTTCTAATTTTTCATTAAAACAGAGTTTTCCTTTTTACTCGATATTTTGAAGATATCATTTTTTCTATTTTTACTCTATGTTTAGAGGGATATTGTTTTATAGAAATACATTAGAATATTATACATTTATTATAGAGATACTATGTTTTAAATAAAAAATATCAAAATTTATTGAATATGGTCTAAAATATATTGCTTGCTTGTGCAAAAAAAATTATGAAGCTAAGATCCACTTCTATATTACTTCTGTGATTAAGGAATTCTAAAATAGAGCTGAGGTTTTGCTCCAATATATTTTTCTATAATACGTGAGTGTTATATTTTTCTATTTATATTTTCCTCTATATATTGTCCTCTATATTTAGAAGCAAATATAGTTTTATCTATAAATAAAAAAATAATAGTATTTCTCTATTATAAAAGAATATATTTAAGCAAAATTTGCATCTTTATTTTTTCTTTTGTAATATAAGAATTTTAAAATGGAGATGAGTTAGAAATGGTGTAAGGAATTTATTCCATACTGATTTGTAATTTGCTCCAAGTATTTTATACTCTTACAGATTTACTCTTTTATTCTGTTATGAAAATTATTTTTGTGGGAACCATTCATATAAATAATGCGAGGAATGCAAAATACTTTTTATTATATCTTGATTTTATACTACTATAATTAACGTGTTAATTTACAAAATAAAAATTACACAAAATTTAATACTTTCAATATATATATATTCAAAATTAATTTATTTTTTTCATGGAATTTTAATAATTTTTTATATTATAGCTAAATAACACTTGAATGTAGAATTTTTGAACGTTATTAACATATAACAGAACTAATAACACATAAATAACAGTGATTGTGTTTGGATTTCAATTCTATGATAAACCATGATTGAAAAACACGAAAACTTTACTTAACCCAGATAGCTAAAGTTATTTATATAAATATATAAGAAATTTCCTAAGATAGTCCTTTTTAGTTTATTTTCACAAAATAACCCTCAATGAAGAAAATGACCAAAATAAGTTTTATTAAAGAGTAAATTACTCTAGAGTTAACTAATCTAAAATTAGAGTTAAGGAGTGAGTTTTAGGGATAGAGTTTCAAATTAAAAAAAATAAATATTAAAAAATTTAAAATAAAATGAGCTATTTTGGTCATTTTCTTTCTTGAGTGCTATTTTTGTGACAAAAACTTAAAAAGTGTTATTTGAGAGAATTTTCCTAAATATATAGTACATATTTTGTTATATTATAGCTTTAGTTTTTTTTTGCCGTAGATTTTTATGTGTATCACTATTGGTTATATCCGTACTATTTTATATATAACTATTTTTAAAGTAAAACATGTGTTGCTATATTCCGTAGATTATTTATTTGGTAAGATAATGCTTCTACAGCAAGAAAGAAAAAAAAAAAACATTTTGTTTAGTTTTGGGTTGTGAGTGTTTTAGAGAAGACAAAAATTTGATTGGTTTAAATTTATAGTTGTAAACAAAATTTTCGACGTAAAAAAAAACGGATGTGAAAGTGTTACAGACTAACCAATCATCTTTTACTCAAATAATATCTACTCCATTAAAATGGAGTCCTAAATTTATCTACTATTGAAGTTATTATTTATGTTTTGTATTGTTTCAAGTTTGTTAGTATATTACTTAATTTATGGATCATATCAAGTTAGTTACAATATATTTATATTAAACGCTACTGCTACATTAAAATCGGACAACTTAGATTAAACCAATAATCTACTATATTCTAAGTAAACCAAACGAATTATGTTCCACTAAAATTAAAGTACACCGATTGTATATACAATTATATTAGTAATACAATAACTCTTATTTGGACCTCTTTTACCATAGATGAAACTTTGTTCTAAGTTGATTTATACCTTTCTCTTACCCACATCATATATTTTATACATCATTCTAAAAATATACTGAATGTAACGTTAAAAAATACTTATGTGTTTGGTTGCAGAATGTAAAATGAATTTGAAAAGTATTTAATTATAAAGTTACTCGATAAAAAATTCATATGTATTTAATACATATATGTTTCATATTATCGGGTAAAAAAATTCTTCTAATCGGAACCGAAAAAAATCGACCCGAATAGATCCGGATCCAAAAAGAACCGATTCAAATAAATACGGACCGGAAATAATTGACCGAAATTTTACAAGTATATATTGGGACCAAGTGTATAGGACTCAAACGATTAAGACAACTCAAAAGATTAAGACATGAAGAACTCGAACCCGAACCCGAAAAGAACAGGTCCGAACCCAAAAGAAACTGGTCCGAACGCGATCCAAAGACCCGAACACCCATACCTATTTAGGAAGATGTGATTTTCAGTATATACTTTGAAGTTCATAAATACAGAGAATTCAAACTGGCATAATTTTATGAAATCATGGGCTTTAATTCAACACTTCAAAATTATTTTATGTTTTTTTTTGTTTTAATCAGAGAGATAGGTAATTATGTATATTATATTTTTGACTTTAAATTGAGCAACAAAAAGGTTCACAAGGAAATTGAAAATTAACATCATAAATTATTTGGCACAACTATAATCATTTTAAACTCTATATTTTAGACTAAAAATTATACACATCAAATATTGACTATATTACATAATTATATGTACATTATATATGTTGGTATTAAACATATGAAAATTCAAAATATATAAATATATAAAATATAATTAATCTAAAACTTATTACAAAACTTTTATGCAAAGCTTATAATATAATTGCATTATTTGTGGCACAGTTAAAAAAAAATTATACTGCGAAAAAATGTATTGAACAAAAATAAAAACAAGTAAAATAAATAATCTACACAAAATTATGAAAAACCTTATAGTATAAAACTTATGAATTCTTTGTGTTCAAATCAATTTAATAAATTTGTTCAAATCAATTTTTATAAATTTAAACAAAATTTATCAATTTAGTCGATAAAAATAATTTTACAGTTGAAAATACAAATCAAAATAATTAATAAATATCCGCCCGACTGGGCGGGTTCGAATCTAGTTACAATTAAAGAGATGATTTTTCATTTGGGCTGGTAAAAAAAAGCGGCTAACTAATAAAATAACTATTAGTTCAACATATTCCATCCAAAGATCCAAAAGTTTATTGGGAAATTTGCCAAACGGAACAAAAAAATAGCATGGTTGTCCATTTGGTATAATACCATCATTAAGCTGTCCCTTTAATATAATTTTTTTCATAATACCAAAACTAACCATTGATTAATTAAATTAAATACATTAAACACAATTTAAAAGCTTAACTGAACTTTAAAAAGTTTAATAAAAAGGAAAATATTGTTCTAATTTAAAAGTTTTATTTTTTATTAAAAAGTTTAATAAAACTAAAAAGTTCACAAACGTTTTAAATTTTTTATAAAAACAAAACTATGTAAAACGTTTTTTATAATGTTTATTTAATGTTTTATTAAAAACTTTCTTATAAAGTTTTATTTTTATTCTTATAAAGTTCATAATGCAATTTGAACCTCATGTACACGTACGAGTAGTGTTAAGATTTCGCATTCCGAGAATTTTAGAATATTTCATAAAAGTAGAAACTGCATTATGGAGAAAAGTATATATATTTACAATTAGTAGAATTCGCATTCCCCATATTTAGAATTTTAATTAAAAGTAGATTGTTCGTTCTAAAAAAACGTAGATGAACTTGTATAATCTAGAATTCGTTTTCTACAAATCCATTTTCTGTAGAAGACAAAATCTACTTTTAGTAGAACATAATTTAAATTTTTTTATTTATTAAGTTTTTCAACTAGACAAAAATACGATTTGTGAATATGAATGTTTTATTAATTATTTATATTTTTAATAATTTTTTTGATTCATGAAACTATTTATTTCATTAAGTTTCAGAAATTAAAAGGGTAAAAAGAAGGCAAAATGGACAAAAATGATTTTATACCAAAAGGATAACCATGCTATTTTTTTGTTTTCTTTCGGTAATTTTCTCAAGTTTATTTAGGTTCTCTGTATCTTTTCTAAAAAACCCACTAAATTTAATGAGATAGTTCAACTTGAATTCATCATTTTAGACAACTTGCATGGTCACTCAAGTTGACCTTCTTAATTTACTCTTTCTACCAAAAGAGTTTGACTTTCAGTGATTAACTTATATCCATACAAGCATTCAATTGTGCACAATTTAGGATTTCTCAATGCCAGTAGTTAGCTTCAATCTCTTCTACTTTTTGTCTGAATGTTAAGTCTATATATATATTTGTTCAGAAAATAATAGTACATATTATTTTTATAAATTTTTTTTGAAAATTACATATTATTTTTATAAATTAATTTGTACAAATATTATGAAATAGGCAGTAGCAACTAAAACTCCATTTGTTCAATATGTAACTAGAAATAATAAAGTATATAGCGTTGTAAAATTGGGCACAAGCTTTATGCATGAAAACTATAAAAAACAAATGAAATGAATCAAAATAAACTTCTAAAAGATCTTATTCAATAACACAGAAGAACAAAAGACAATATCAAAGGCAAAATGAGCATCAGAAAAAAATATCCATTAGTTACTACGAAAGATAAGAGAGACTAACAGATAAAATTAAGACTAAATAATTAGTTAACAGTGTTTTTAATAATGATTAAAATTTAGGCTGGTTTAGACAATAGTCATATTTGTTTCATTGAAAAAAAAAAAGTAAAGTCATAGTCATAGTTTTTCATAACAATTTCAGTAAGTATTTATCATTCTGGATTCTCTCAATAAAACATTTTGATGTTTAGAGATTCGGGAGGTAAATTCGAACCACACCAAAACAGAGACAAAAAAAAAAACTCTCTCTCTGTGATGTTTTCAATATACTTTTGCAATCTATTTTTGTTACATATTTTTGATTTTTCGAATGCATCATGTAATTATACCTAATTACCCTATACGATGGGCTTGATGGATCTATGCTTACCATTTCATAAGTGTTCAAATTGTGCAATACTAATCAAGTATCTGTACAATTTTTTCCCTCTTACTTTCAGGTGAAGGATCTGAAAACGGGGGTCCAGTTGCTGCAAGGTCATTCCAAGGATGAGCTGTATGAGTGGCTAACCTCCTTTCCAAAAACCTTCCACACCATCACCTCAAACAACAAAACCACCACCATTGATTGGCATGCGAGGCTCGGCCACCCATCACCATCTATTTTAAAAAGCATTATCTCTGAATTTTCTTTGCCTGTTTCAGATTCTATTTCCCAAACACTTTGCTGTCGTGATTGCTTATTGAATAAAAGTCAGAAACTTCCTTTCTCTCAAACTACAATATCCTCAACTCATCCTCTCCAATACCTTTTCACAGACCTATGGATCTCCCCTATACTCTCTATTGACAATTACAAATACTACTTAGTAATTGTTGATCACTACTCACGATATGTGTGGTTGTTCCCACTTAAACTCAAATCTCAAGTTCGTGAGACATTCATTCGTTTCACCAACCTCGTCGAAAATCGCTTCCAAAGAAAAATTGGTACCTTATTCTCAGATAATGGTGGAGAATTTCTTCCTCTACGTGACTTCCTCTCTTCTAAAGGCATCTCTCATCTTACTTCTCATCCTCATACCCCCGAACATAATGGTCTCGCAGAACGCCGTCATCGCCACATAGTCAAAACTTGCCTAACTCTACTCTCCCAAGCCACAATACCAAACACTTATTGGAGTTATACTTTCGCAGCTGCTTTATACCTCATAAACAGAATGCCTACGCCAACTCTATCTCTCAAATCCCCTTACCAAACTCTTTTCCAGACCACACCAAACTACAACAAACTTCGCATATTTGGGTGCCTTTGTTTTCCATGGCTTCGTCCCTATGTGAACCACAAACTCGAACCGCGTTCCAAACCATGTGTGCTACTGGGATATTCTCTAACCCAAAGTGCATACATCTGCCTCGAACCAACCCAAAACCGCATATACATATCCAGGCATGTCCGCTTTGATGAATCAAAATTCCCTTACCAATCCCTCATCCTCCCTAATAATAGCACAACCACCGAAACTGCTTTCGTTCCCATTATCACCACCATCCCGTTGCCACTTGTAGACGCTCAGCCATCTGCTACACCACCGCTGCAATCTGGACCCTCCGGCTCAGCCTCCTCGCCTATGAACAACGATCAAATTCAGATGTCTGACCAGTCGAGCCCAGCGATAAGCACAATTCCTCAGGAATCATCGTCGTCATCTTCTCAACTCTCTCCCTCGTCGACAAGTTCTGGTTCTACTGAGTCAACTCATCAACTCCAACCAGGCCCAATAACCCAAAACCAAGAAGCCCAAGTTACAAATCCTACCCAGATCCAACCCGTTATAAACCCAAACCAGGAAACCACAAATACCCAACCACAAAATCAATTCCAACCAGGCTCAACAACTACTCAAAACCAAGAAACCCAAATTACAAATCCTACCCAGACCCAACCGGTTACAAACCCAAATCAGGAAACCGCAAATAACCAACCCCAAAATCAACATCGTATGCAAACCCGCCTCAAGAATCACATAACCAAACCCAACAAAAGATACGCTCTCACAGCAGCCAAACCAAAATTCATCGACATTGAACCTCGTACCCATCACCAAGCGCTCAAGGAAAAGCACTGGCGCAACTCAATGTCAAAGGAATACGATTCCCAAATAGCTCTCCATACTTGGGACCTGGTACCACCATCACCATCTCAAAACGTCATAGATACAAAGTGGATTTACCGGATTAAACTTCTTGCCGATGGAACGCTTGACAAATATAAATCGAGATTTGTCGCAAGAGGTTTCAAGCAACAACAAGGAATTGATTTTCAGGAGACTTTCAGCCCCGTAATCAAATCCACTACAACCCGTATCATTCTCAAAGTCGCTGTAAGTAACGATTGGTGTCTTCGTCAACTAGATATAAATAACGCTTTTCTCCAGGGGACATTGAATGAAGAAGTTTATGTCAAGCAACCTCCGGGTTTTGTCGATCCTGATAGACCGGACTATGTCTGCAAGTTGCGAAAGGCCCTCTACGGCCTCAAACAGGCACCACGAGCGTGGTACATGGAGCTCAAAGGGTATCTAGTCTCTGTGGGTTTCAAAAATTCTTTGGCAGATACATCGCTCTTTATTCTTCAGCAAGACAAGCTCCTGGTTTATGTCCTCGTATACGTGGACGATATTATTATAACGGGAAACAACACCAGAGCTGTCGAGGAAGTCATTCGAAACCTTGCAACTCGGTTTTCAGTGAAAGATATGTGGAATCTTTCATATTTTCTTGGCATTGAAGCAGTTCGGACAAAAACAGGCCTTCACCTGAATCAGAGAAAATACATTCATGACCTGCTAGGCAAGCACAATATGCAAGATGCCAAAGCTGTGGCAACGCCTATGGCTTCTTCTCCTCGACTTACAAGATCAGGTACACAACATTCCAACCCAAAAGAGTTTCGTCAGCTCGTTGGAAGTCTACAGTACTTGTCTTTCACACGGCCTGATGTTGCATATGCTGTAAACAAGCTCTCACAATTCATGCAATTCCCTACTTGTGATCATTGGCAAGCTGCCAAAAGAGTGTTACGTTACTTAGCGGGCACAGCAACACATGGTCTCTTCATCAGCCGTTCAACCAACCTCACTGTTCACGTGTTTACAGATGCTGACTGGGCAGGTGATCCCTCAGACTACATCTCAACAAATGGCTACATTGTTTACCTTGGTGATCAGCCAATATCGTGGTCATCTAGAAAGCAAAAGGGGATTGCAAGATCTTCAACCGAGGCTGAGTATAGATCCATCGCAAACACGGCTTCAGAAGTTCGTTGGGTATGTTCGTTAATCTCTGAAATGGGAATTCCTACAACCAACACTCCTGTCATATACTGTGATAACATCGGCGCGACATATCTTTGTGCAAATCCTGTTTTCCACACTCGAATGAAGCACCTAGCACTTGATTACCATTACATACGAGAGCAAGTTCAGGCAGGACAACTACGGATTGCACACATTTCAACACATGATCAGCTCGCGGACGGCCTAACCAAACCTCTCACAAGATCACAGTTCACTGCTACACGACACAAGATTGGAGTTTCGCAAGCACCTCCATCTTGAGGGGGCATATTATAGATACTCAAGAGTATATGATTGGCGACATTAACGCAATCGTATATCTCAATGTAAATACATAATATTATCTTTACTTACTTACTCTCTCTATTCTTGTATAAATGTAGACACCTTACGTATAATGAAAAT
>NW_013617472.1:3418-8142 GCF_000695525.1 Brassica oleracea var. oleracea | reverse complement strand
GACAAGCTCCTGGTTTATGTCCTCGTATACGTGGACGATATTATTATAACGGGAAACAACACCAGAGCTGTCGAGGAAGTCATTCGAAACCTTGCAACTCGGTTTTCAGTGAAAGATATGTGGAATCTTTCATATTTTCTTGGCATTGAAGCAGTTCGGACAAAAACAGGCCTTCACCTGAATCAGAGAAAATACATTCATGACCTGCTAGGCAAGCACAATATGCAAGATGCCAAAGCTGTGGCAACGCCTATGGCTTCTTCTCCTCGACTTACAAGATCAGGTACACAACATTCCAACCCAAAAGAGTTTCGTCAGCTCGTTGGAAGTCTACAGTACTTGTCTTTCACACGGCCTGATGTTGCATATGCTGTAAACAAGCTCTCACAATTCATGCAATTCCCTACTTGTGATCATTGGCAAGCTGCCAAAAGAGTGTTACGTTACTTAGCGGGCACAGCAACACATGGTCTCTTCATCAGCCGTTCAACCAACCTCACTGTTCACGTGTTTACAGATGCTGACTGGGCAGGTGATCCCTCAGACTACATCTCAACAAATGGCTACATTGTTTACCTTGGTGATCAGCCAATATCGTGGTCATCTAGAAAGCAAAAGGGGATTGCAAGATCTTCAACCGAGGCTGAGTATAGATCCATCGCAAACACGGCTTCAGAAGTTCGTTGGGTATGTTCGTTAATCTCTGAAATGGGAATTCCTACAACCAACACTCCTGTCATATACTGTGATAATATGGCGCGACATATCTTTGTGCAAATCCTGTTTTCCACACTCGAATGAAGCACCTAGCACTTGATTACCATTACATACGAGAGCAAGTTCAGGCAGGACAACTACGGATTGCACACATTTCAACACATGATCAGCTCGCGGACGGCCTAACCAAACCTCTCACAAGATCACAGTTCCCTGCTACACGACACAAGATTGGAGTTTCGCAACCACCTCCATCTTGAGGGGGCATATTATAGATACTCAAGAGTATATGATTGGCGACATTAACGCAATCGTATATCTCAATGTAAATACATAATATTATCTTTACTTACTTACTCTCTCTATTCTTGTATAAATGTAGACACTTACGTATAATGAAAATCATCTCTTTCACAAACCTTATAGTAACAAGACATAGTTGAGCAATTAAAGGCCAGAGCATGAAATAAAGAATATTAGAAGCTCAGCCCTCAAGTTGATGAAAGACTAAGCCATTACCGGTACCAAGGCCAAGCACATTCCAGCAAGACAAATACTTATCATTCACCTCACCGTTGTCATAAACAGACATCTCCTTTTGACTTTTAAGAAATATCAATGCACAAATCTTTTGTCCAACAAGTAACAATTGCCATCACATCATCTCCAAACCTAATGTTACCATAAGAAAAAATGAAAGAAGTTAAATCAACTTCCAAGGATCCTCTCTCTCTAAACGAAGGAGTCGTTACCAAACTTCGCCGGCATAGCCATGCTCCCTGAAATTAGTGAGCTCACCGGAATAAGCAGCGTCCCAATTGCTTTGGAGGCCAAGCTTTGACTATCCTCCATCAGCATCTGGCTCCTCCTCCTTATCAGAATTGTGCACAACAATAGATTCAGGTGGACGTAAAACCTAAGATCCGAATAAATCTGAAGTTGGCGGAGGAGAGAGCCTCGGCGGCGTCCGCGTGGCGCTATTTATAAATGCGTCTCATGCACCATTATTTCATTTGAAATTTAATTAAATGCTTACATTCTCAAAAAAAAATTAAAAAAGTCATTGTTAGAGCATGTCTAATGGCGTTACCCACCATTGAAATCCTTAGGTATATTATAATATATAATTTTTTTTTCAATAGTTAAGGACTCTTAACTTAATTTATAGGTCCAATGGTGTTATCCAATATGGAATCCTTAAAATTTTTTTTTTTTTTGTTAATCTTAGAAATTTAAAATTTTAAAATTTGAAATTTTAAATTTTAAAATTTGAAATTTAAAATTTTAAAATTTTAAATTTAAAATTTTCATTTATTGAAAAACAAATTGTAAACATACAATAATTAAACATCTTCATCATTACCAAATTTGTTCCAAATATTTTGAATCAAATCATATTTCAATTGTCTATGTATGTGCGGGTCACGCACACGACTTCGTATGTCAAGCATAGTACGGAGATTTGAAGGCATCGGATAATATGACATATCCACCTGTGAACTTCTACTCGACTCTCCTTCTTCAAACTCTGATGTATCATACTGAGTGTATCCATTGCGTTCATTTTCTACTATCATATTGTGCAGTATGATATATGTTCGCATAACCATCCCTATATGTCTCTTGTCCCACAAAATAGTCGGGTTTTTCACTATTGCAAATCAAGCTTGTAAAACTCCAAAAGCACGCTCCACATCTTTTCGGGTTGCTTCTTGAACTTTAGCAAATAACTCTGCTTCAGGACCTTGAGGGTTTGAGATAGATTGGATGAATGTTGACCATTTTGGATATATGCCGTCTGTGAAGTAGTACGCCAAATCATACTGGTGCCCGTTGACCACATATTTTACCCTTGGAGCTCGACCTTGTAAAATGTCATCAAAAACAGGAGACCGATCGAGGACGTTAATATCGGTTAAGGTAACTGGAGGACCAAAAAAAGCGTGCCATATCCAAAGATCTTGTGAAGCTACAGCCTCCAAGACAATTGTTGGCTTTTCTGATCCGCGTGTGTCCTGTCCTTTCCAGGCGGTTGGGCAATTTTTCCCCTCCCAATGCATATAGTCGATGCTTCCTATCATCCTTCTGATCCACGTGTGTACTGTCCTTTCCAGGCGGTTGGGCAATTTTTCCACTCCCAATGCATATAGTCGATGCTTCCTATCATCCCAGGAAAGCCGTGCATCTCTCCAATATCGAGTAGTCGTTGAAGATCCTCTGGAGTGGGCCTTCGTAGATACTCATCTCCAAATAACTGTATTATGCCTTCTGTGAAATTGCTTAAACATGAAAGTGCTGTGCTTTCTCCAAGTCGGAGATACTCGTCAACGGCGACAGCAGCACAGCCATAAGCAAGCATACGAAGAGCCGTCGTACACTTTTGGAGTGGAGATAGACCTAACCTCCCAGTTGCATCTTTTCTTTGTTGAAAGAAAGGAAAATTTTCTGAGAGGCGATCGACAATACGCATGAATACCGCCTTGTTCATGCGGAAACGTCGCCTGAATAAATGAGGCGGAAATGTAGGATTTTTACTGAAGTAGTCATTCCATAGTCTTGAGTGGCCCTCTTCGCGGTTTCGTTCGACATATGCACGTTTGCTTTGTTTCTTTGTTTGGTTTTTGACGATGTTGTTGTATGTGTCTTCAATATATTCATCGACAGTCTTATCCAATGCCGCATTCAATCTTCGATCGCCTTCATCTCCCATACTGCCCAATAAAAAAATTACTAATCATGTTTTAGAATCATTTTAGAGTAAAAAAAAATAAAAAAAATTACTAATCATGTTTTAGAATCATTTTAGAGTTAAAAAAAAGTTACTAATCAGCTTTTAGAATCATTTTAGAGTAAAAAAAAAATTACTTTACTTGATAAGTTGTGATTTGAGAAGTAGTTGTGTCTTGACTTGTTGGTTTTATTGCCGTGAATTTTAGAGAAGTAGAAGAGGAGGAAAGAATGGTTTAAGTTTCATCACTTGTTGGTTTTCTTGGCGTGATATGATACAAGCAAAGTTTGCTTCAAAGCTTGGAATAAGAAGAAAGAGATTTCATTGATGAGATGATACAAGGGAAGTTCAAATTACAAAGCAACAGATACTGACTTATAAATAGAAGTTCAAAATACAAAGCAACAACAAGCACAAAGCAACCCGTGACTCTCCGTGACACATACATCCCGTGACACATACCCCATAAGCAAGCATACAGAAAAAGCAAATGAAATGACCCGTGACTGAACAAGGAAGGGACACCATCTTTTGTTTTCATCTCGCACATGTCTTTACTGATCCTGAAACAAAGCAACAACCACACGAGTCAGTAAAGGAAACAAAGCAAAGTAATAAAGCAAACAAGTTAATCTAAAGCTAACAAACCATCAAGACAACATTTCAGATAACAGTTTGTTTTCAGTGCTAATTCCATATCAGGCAGTGGCTCAGGCTTTGCAAGCAAACTTTCAAGCAAACTTTGCCTTGAGATTTGCTTTTTAATCTCCATCAGCCCTTCAAGCTTGGTTAATTCTTCATCTTTTCCTGTTTTCTTCCTCTTACCCGCAGCCTTCGCAGCCTTAACCCCAATTGGTCTATCTTCTGGTTCTGCAACCGGAGTATCCGCGGTTTTGCGCTTATCCTTGTCCTTCTCCAGATAAGTGGAGCACCATTTGACATCATGCCTAAGCTCCCTCCACGCGTGTTCCAAGTTGAACTTCATGTTCTGGTCACTGTTGAAGATATCCAAGGCAGCCTTCATCACATCGTTGTCATTTTGACCGCTTCTCTGCTCCCTCAATGCCGTGTCGTAGCAGCCAGCAAACTTGCAGACCAAATCATTGATCCTAGCCCATCTTTGCTTGCATTGCCCTAGTTCTCTTGGCACTGTCCCAACGAGAAGAGGACTGGAGTTGTAGAACTCGACAATCTCTTTTCCAGAAGGCTGCACCTTTTTGTTCGTTACCAACAATTGCATCTTTGCTAGTGTTGAGCCAAGCACCCACCAGGATTAAAT
>NW_013617472.1:0-3312 GCF_000695525.1 Brassica oleracea var. oleracea | reverse complement strand
CAAAACTAGAGCTTGCCATTTAAGATGAAGTGTGATTCTCTACTAGTGTTCTACTAGAATTAAATAAGGGATTCTACATTGAATCCTAGTAGAAAACTGTCTTATCAGAACAGCTACAAGCAATTTAATAAAGTTTTACTATCAAAAATGCAGTTAAGGTCTATTTAATGAAGTAATTTTTTCCTAACTACACAGTTACCGACAGTCCTATCCGTTTCAATTCTAACAGCTATGTTCTCTAACCAGGAAACTATTGCGGTTGAGTTTAAAGACTAACCTCAAGTTCAGAAACCCGCTTGACCAACATTTTAACCTGTTCCTGAAGAGATATAAGACAAACCAAAACACATTGGTTAGAAAGATAGTGGAAACACAATTTTTATGAAACTCTAGTTGGGGCCATTTACACAAACTCACCTTAAGTGCCTCACACTCTCTAAGAAGGTTCTCATGCCGGAGAACTTTCAGTTTGAGCCTCTCAACCTCTTCTTGCACACCAATAACCCATGGTTGCCTGTAATGCAGACCGTCATTCTGCCAAAAGGAAAAAAAAATTGTCAAATAGCAAACATATAACCCGTAATAAATGAAAGAGATAGAAAGAAACTTCATACCTCGAAGTCTTTGCAGATGAAATATCTTTTCCCAGAGAGGTAGTCATATGTATCCTCTTTATCTACAATTTGCTTTGGGATTGATCCACAGGGGCACAGTTGGGGAATCCCCTGCAGCGAATTTGATACGAAGTCAACCCTCTGGTAGTATGCTTTGTGTGCTTTCATATCTCGTTGTTCTTCATCCATTTCAGAATCTGAAAAAAAAAATTCAAATCAATAACCAAAACCTTAATCGATTGTGAACTCAATCGATTAAACCTCTAATCGAGTCGATAACTACAAACAACCGAAGCGAAAATGAAAAAAAAACAAACCGAGACGATTCTTATAAAAAAAAATTTGAAATCAAGAACCAAAACCTTAATCGATTGTGAACTCAATCGATTAAACCTCTAATCGAGTCGATAACTACAAACAACCGAAGCGAATATGAAAAAAAAACAAACCGAGACGATTCTTATAAAAAAAAAATTTTAAATCAAGAACCAAAACCTTAATCGATTGTGAACTCAATCGATTAAACCTCTAATCGAGTCGATAACTACAAACAACCGAAGCGAAAATGAAAAAAAAAACAAACCGAGACGATTCTTATAAAAAAAAAAAATTTGAAATCAAGAACCAAAACCCTAAATCGATTGTGAACCCAATCCAGAACCTCTAATCCAGACGATAACAAAAAAAAACCGATGCGAAAATGCAAAAAAAAATCAAACCAAGACAAAAACCCTAAATCGAAAAAAACCCCCAATCCGATTTCAAACCTAGATTTTCTAAAACACCACAATCGAACCCTAAAACGAGATGAAATCAACATGCATAAACTCGAAAAGGAAAAAAAAAAGAAGATTAAGATCGAATTTTACCTTCAGAAGTAGGAATCGCAAATTGCCTCTCTATCGCCTCTCCGTCTTCTCTGCTTTTTTTTTCGGGTTCGAGATACAATGAGGTCGGCTCGCGTGTTTTTTCTCTCCCCTAACGAGAGACAACACAAGCACGGACCAATCATACGAAGCCAACACGATAAGGACTACGGTGTTTTAATCCTTAATTAAGGATCATCCTTAACTTTGCCCTCCTCTTTTAATATTTCTTTAATCAAAAAGCATTAAGGATTTTGACTAAGGATTGCACATTTTTTACCGTTGTACATGCTCTTAGGCCTGCGACTTTAACCCGGAACCAAATATCCGAACCTGATCCGGCCCGAAATGGACCGGTTCGGTTCGGTCGGATCTAAGGGATCTAACCAATGGGTAAAGATATGAATATCCATGGGTATCGGGTAGGGTTCGGTTAATACCCAGAATGGCTCTGGCCCGATTAATCCGAATTCTCTGTGCAAGAACATGAATCATAGATAACTTTTTCGCTTTCCAAGTTTATAACCGGTGATTATATGTCAAATCTTGAAGTTTTATGTGTAAATGGCGAAAAAAAAACATGTATCAAATTGATGTTTCTAAGTCTGAAACACGAAAAGAGGAGGGTTTAGAAAAGGGAGACACGAGGAAGAAGATGAGGAAATTATAAAATTGCCATTCATTAAAGAAAAATAAATAAATAAACTAAAAAAAACATCTAAGGTGATTGAACTCTGGTGGGCAACAACATTTCAAACTTTCACGGCCGCTGGGACACTTTAACCAACTCTATATTTTAGTCAAAGTATATAAATATATTTACATTTCGGGTTTCAGACGAGATACTCGGAACCGACCCGAAACCGGTGCTACTCGACCCGAAACCCGAACCGAAATCTTATAAGTACCCATTAGGTATATAATTTATTTATCCGAAAGACCCGGACCCGATCGGGTTTTACCCGTACCCGACCCAAATATCCGAAGTCCCAGGTCTAGTCATTGTTGCGCACCAATTTCGCCACCTTCCACATTTTATGAAGTCATATACTCGTGAGGAAAGATGAACCTCCAAAGCATCTAAAAACGGAAAAAGAAAGGATGAAGACATTGTCAAAATTTAAATATATTTTCCTTTTTTTTGTTCAACTTAAATTTATTTTCCTAAAATCTATAATCTTTCAACGGATAGCTACAATCAAATCTTCCAAAGGATAGCTTGAGTTTACATTACAATCGGCAAATACTCGTTTGTGAGTGTTATTCTTGCGCAGGGAACAATGTTAACCTTTCTTTTCTGGCAATTGTGTCCCTAATTTGAGTGACTAATATTACATACTATGATTTCGAATCTGTAGAATTACGGGATTCCGGGAATCGGACCTGAACCTTGTATTTAAAAGAATACAGTGCAGTTAAATAATGAATAAACACGCTAGCATATCAGGAACGATATTGTCATTGAGCAACAAATGTTTTTATATGGTTGACGATCCGTAGAGAGACATTTATTAATTTGTAGGACTGAGAATACAAACACGTAGCATAGCAGCGAAGTAGAACAAGAGAAACAATAACGGAAACACAATAGCCCTGTTCGTAACTTAAACGCTGCGATCGAGATGAGCGTCACAAAATTTAACGGAAGCGAGGGAAGAATCAACGAAAGATCCGCTGCTTTTAATAGTTTTGGATCACTAGTTTTTCTTTCGAAGCACGATTAGGTACTGCATTCCGGGTTTGGCATTCAGGAGGCGAGGAAGCTCTTGGCGTAGCTTGGCCTCAATGAGGTCAAAGACTTTGGTAAAGACTTGCTCTCCAAAATGTTGAGA
>NW_013617471.1:76545-77794 GCF_000695525.1 Brassica oleracea var. oleracea | reverse complement strand
ATCATTTTAATTTTTTGTCAATTAATTTAGTAAGACTTCATAATACTTCCTAAATTGGTGGACTAACCATTATAATTTTCTGGAGAAACGGAGACAACAAAAGTTCCAAACCTCTATGACATTCATCATATGTTAGTGAAGGATGCAACTATGCATTAAAACAGTATTTTTATATTTTTGAATTTTTCTAAAAATTTATGGATTAACCCCTACGAAAATATTGATTTTTTCAGTAAATGCTCTTTATACTGAGGACTATGATCTTTAGTGTTGTTTTAAAATTTCTAAACACATTCTACATTTGTATTAATGTATATTAAACTGTTTTTCATNNNNGTGGGCATCATTTTAATTTTTTGTCAATTAATATAGTAAGACTTCATAATACTCCCTAAATTGGTGGACTAACCATTATAAAATCGCAATTTTCTGGAGAAACGGGGACAACAAAAGTTCCAAACCTCTATTACATTCATCATATGTTAGTGAAGGATGAAACTATGCATTAAAACAGCATTTTTATATTTTTGAATTTTTCTCAAAATCTATGGGTTAACTAACCCCTACGAAAATATTGATTTTTTCAGTAAATGCTCTTTATACTGAGGACTATGATCTTTAGTGTTGTTTTAAAATTTCTAAACACATTCTACATTTGTATTAATGTATATTAATCACTTTTTCACGGTATATGGGCATCTTTTAAATTTTTTTCAAACTAATTTAATAAAACTACATAATACTCCCTAAATTGGTGGATTAACCACTGTAAAATCGTTATTTTCTAGAGAAACGGAGACAACAAAAGTTCCAAACCTCTATGACATCGGAGACAAGACCTTCGTCATATGTTAGTGAAATATGCAACTATGCGTTAAAACAGTATTTTAATATTTTTGAATTTTTCTCAAAATCTATGAGTTAACGCCTACGAAAATATTGAATTTTTCGGTAAATGCTCTATATACTCAAGCCTATCATCTTTAGTGTTGTTTTAAAATTTCTAAACACATTCTACATTTGTATTAATGTATATTAAACTCTTTTTCATGGTACGTGGGCATATTTTTAATTTTTTGTCCATTAATTTAGTAGAACTTCGTAATACTCACTAAATTGGTGGACTAACCACTATATAATCGCAATTTTCTAGAGAAACAAAGACAACAAAGGTTTCAAACCTCTTTGACATTCATCATATGTTAGTGAATGATGCAACTATGCATTAAAACAGTATTTTCATATTTTT
>NW_013617471.1:72621-74566 GCF_000695525.1 Brassica oleracea var. oleracea | reverse complement strand
CAATACTCCCTAACTTGGTGGACTAACCATTATAAAATCGCAATTTTCTGGAGAAATAGAGACAACAAAAGTTCCAAACCTCTATGACATTCATCATATGTTAGCGAAGGATGCAACTATGCATTAAAATAGTATTTTTATATTTTTGAGTTTTTCTCAAAATCTATGGGTTACGAAAATATTGATTTTTTCAGTAAATACTCTATATACTGAAGACTATGATCTTTAGTGTTGTTTTATAATTTCTAAACACATTCTACATTTATATTAATGTATATTAATCACTTTTTTATGGTACGTGGGCATCTTTTAAATTTTTTTCCAATTAATTTAGTAAAACTTCATAATACTCCCTAAATTGGTGGACTAACCACTGTAAAATCGTTATTTTCTAGAGAACGGAGACAACAAAAGTTCCAAACCTCTATGACCTTCATTATATGTTAGTGAAGGATGCAACTATGAATTAAAACAGTATTTTTTATATTTTTGATTTTTTCTCAAAATCTATTAGTTAACCCCTACGAAAATATTGAATTTTCGGTAAATGCTCTATATACTGAAGCCTATGATCTTAGTGTGGTTTTAAAATTTATAAACACATTCTACCTTTGTAAAAAAAATCTGTAAATGCTCTATATACTGAAGCCTACGACATTTAGTGTTGTTTTAAAATTTATAAACACATGCTACGTTTGTATTAAAGTATATTAAACTCTCTTTTATGGTACGTGGACATCTTTTTAATTTTTTGTCACTTAATTTAGTAAAACTTCATAATACTCCCTAAATTGGTGGACTAACCACTATAAAATCGGTATTTTCTAGAGAAACGGAGACAACAAAAGTTCCAAACCTCGTTGATCTTCATCATATGTTAGTGAAGGATGCAACTATGCGTTTAAGCAATATTTTTATATTTTTGAATTTTTCTCAAAATCTATGAGTAACCCTACGAAAATATTGATTTTTTCGGTAAAAGCTCTATATAATGAAGCGTATGATCTTTAGTGTTGTTTTAAATTTTCTAAACACATTCTACATTTTTATTGATGTATATTAAACTCTCTTTCATGGAACATGAGCATCGTTTTAATTTTTAGTCAATTAATTTTGTAAAACTTCATAATATTCCATAAATTGGTGGACTAACCACTATATAATCGCTATTTTCTAGAGAAATAAAGACAACAAAGGTTTCAAACCTCTTTGACATTCATCATATGTTAGTGAATGATGCAACTATGCATTAAAACAGTATTTTCATATTTTTGAATTTTTCTCAAAATCTATGAGTTAACGCCTACGAAAATATTGAATTTTTCGGTAAATGCTCTATATACTCAAGCCTATGATCTTTAGTGCTGTTTTAAAATTTATAAACACATTCTACATTTGTATTAATGTATATTAAACTCTCTTTCATGGTACGTGGGCATCTTTTTAATTTTTTGTCAGTTAATTTAGTAAAACTTCATAATACTCCCTAAATTGGTGGACTAACCACTATAAAATCGGTATTTTCTAGAGAAACGGAGACAACAAAAGTTCCAAACCTCGTTGATCTTCATCATATGTTAGTGAAGGATGCAACTATGCGTTTAAGCAATATTTTTATATTTTTGAATTTTTCTCAAAATCTATGAGTTAACCCTTACGAAAATATTAAAAAAAATCTGTAAATGCTCTATATACTGAAGCCTACGACATTTAGTGTTGTTTTAAAATTTATAAACACATGCTACGTTTGTATTAAAGTATATTAAACTCTCTTTTATGGTACGTGGACATCTTTTTAATTTTTTGTCACTTAATTTAGTAAAACTTCATAATACTCCCTAAATTGGTGGACTAACCACTATAAAATCGGTATTTTCTAGAGAAACGGAGACAACAAAAGTTCCAAACCTCGTTGATCTTCATCATATGTTAGTGAAGGATGCAA
>NW_013617471.1:60509-71921 GCF_000695525.1 Brassica oleracea var. oleracea | reverse complement strand
GGAGACGACAAAAGTTTCAAACCTCTTTGACCTTCATCATATGTTAGTGAAAGATGCAAGTATGCATTAAAACAGTATTTTCATATTTTTGAATTTTTCTCAAAATCTATGAGTTAACCCCTACGAAAATATTGAATTTTTCAGTAAATGCTCTATATACTGAAGCCTATGATCTTTAGAGTTGTTTTAAAATTTCTAAACACATTCTACATTTGTATTAATGTATATTAAACTCTCTTTCATGGTACGTGGGCATCGTTTTAATTTTTTGTCAATTAATTTATTAAAACTTCATAATACTCTCTAAATTAGTGGATTAACCACTATAAAATCGCAATTTTCTAGAGAAACGGAGACAACAAAAGTTCCAAACCTCTTTGACTTTCATCATATGTTAGTGAAAGATGCAAGTATGCATTAAAACAGTATTTTCATATTTTTGAATTTTTCTCAAAATCTATGAGTTAACCCCTACGAAAATATTGAATTTTTCAGTAAATGCTCTATATACTGAAGCCTATGATCTTTAGAGTTGTTTTAAAATTTCTAAACACATTCTACATTTGTATTAATGTATATTAAACTCTCTTTCATGGTACGTGGGCATCGTTTTAATTTTTTGTCAATTAATTTATTAAAACTTCATAATACTCTCTAAATTAGTGGATTAACCACTATAAAATCGCAATTTTCTAGAGAAACGGAGACAACAAAAGTTCCAAACCTCTTTGACTTTCATCATATGTTAGTGAAAGATGCAAGTATGCATTAAAACAGTATTTTCATATTTTTGAATTTTTTTCAAAATCTATGTGTTAACCCCTACGAAAATATTGAATTTTTAGGTAAATACTCTATATACTGAAGCCTATGATCTTTAGTGTTGCTTTAAAATTTATAAACACATTCTAAATTTGTATTAATGTATATTAAAGTCTCTTTCATGGTCCGTGGGCATCTTTTTAATTTTTATAATAAAATTATTTAAATAAATCATATATATAACACAAAATAGTTTAAATAAAATTGGAATATTAATAACTTTTATAACATTTTTTTTTAATACTTATAAAAATATGGGCACGGAAAAATCACATAGTAACCCGTAATAAAACTATTGTGCTGATGACTTGGAATAATTAATATGTGTCTATAACCTTCCTCGTATAGTTTTAAAATCCGAAAAATTACTTGACATTATTCCTCTTGATGGTTTTTAGAAGAGAAAAAAATTGTCATCTGAAAAAGAAGAGGGGAGATAGTTGGATTACTCCTTGATAATTTAGACTTTCTCCCATTTATAAAAAGAAGACGGGAGATATGTTTTAAATTTCTATTAGCTAATAAAAATTTAATAATTTATTATTCATTAAACGTATAACTCTAGTATTTAATGTGAGATCTCAAATGCAAAATATCATTTTGCAAAGAATAATGTATATGTGTTGGATATTTAGAAATTAAAAATTAATGTATGATATAGTAGTAACTTCTAAATCATTATTTTACTTTATCATTACACTCTTTAAAAATTTAGAAGGAGTTCTAACTTTTAAAATTTACATTTAAATGATTACCATTTTAATAAATACCTTAATTTTATTAATAAAAAAATTAACTATCATCAATTATTTATAAATGTTTAAAATTATTTATAAAAAAATTATAAACTCATCCTCATCCACTAATTACTAAATTCTAAACAGTAAAATTTAAAACTTAAATATTATAATTGGGATTTACTATTAAGAAGAAATAAATGAGAAAATATATCATTGGAATGTTTGGGAGAAAAATATATTCCTCAAACAAAGAATACTAGAGTAGTATTTTCCTAAACAAACTACTATCATATCTATTGAGTATTATGTTCGATATGTCACAAAAGAAACAAAAACAACAAAGCAAAGCAAAGCAAAACAAAAGCGAAAATTGATCTTTCATATGTGGTGTTTCTGAGCCAGCTCCGTCCTAGGCCTCTGTGGCTGCAGCTTCTTGTACTTCAACAGCAGCCTCCGTCTCTGCTTTAGCTACCTCCTCCGGCGTTTTGCCGTTGGTCACAGGTGGCACCAAAGAGTCAAACTTGTCTGATTTGCCCAACACAATCTCAATCTGCGCAACACACAACAACAAACCCCAAAAGAATGTAAAACAAGAAGTCAAAAGTTATTGAAGATGATGATGCTAAAGAAGAGACGTGCCTTTGCCTTCTGAACCATCCTTCCTTTAGTCTCGTCTTTCATTCCCACAGTCGATGTCAACACTTCTGTACAAAGATGAAAACAGAATCTTGAATTAGACGAAATCTTTTTTTTCCACAGAGGAGATGCTAAAGAGAGTTTCTACGTACTCTTCTCTGTAGCCAATCCATTATTCTTCAGGATCTCAGAGATGGTCACCACAGTTGTGATTGCTATGCACAAAGCAAACAGTTCAATACGCAAAGAGAAAGGCAAGTTAAAGAATTTGTAAAGAAAATTAAGTCATGGTTAAAATCAATACCCATTCCAAGCGCAGAGAGTTCGACCTCATTGTGTTGCTGCATGTACCTCTGCATCAGAGAACAAATGATCAAACGAATCAACTTCTCTCTTTAGAATCAAAAATCCATCAAAAGTTTCAAGATCAATCATGAATCATCACTTCAACTATTCAGTAAACGGTTTAGAAAACAAGATCTGGCAAGCAAACTCAAATTCCAGGCGAAGAATGATGTATACTAATCAGTGTTCAACTATCTACGATCAACAATCAAGCGGATCTCACGGTTCCCTAATCAAATCGTAGATCCGGTGAAGAAACTACCATACCTTGGCGAGATTAACGTAGAAGAACAAAGGTTTCTTCGTGTTGGAGACTTGGATCCTGTTCTTCTTGTGAGTCTCAACAGTCGCCGGCGCGAGGATGATGTTTCTCTCCGGTGCGGTGATCGGTGCCGGAGCCGGTGTCGCTACTTCCATCGCCATCACTATTTCTTCTTTCACTCTTATCTCTCGCTGGCGGGAAACGTTCTCTGTGATCGTTTCGGTTGGTTTACTCTGGAAAATTAGAAAACCGTTACGAGGCGTAACGGCATTTATATAGCACCTGACGCGCTCTTTGTGACCAACGAAAACGTGACACGTGTTCGTCTTCGATTGGTTTGTTGACCGAGTAAAGAGCGAAAGACGGATTGGTTCATCTCGCTTCGAATGCTTTGAAATTACGATATTGCCCCCGATTTTTGTGAGGTCTTTAGCGGTTGCGTATGGGCCTGATGTTATTTTATTACTGGATTATCGAGTGTGAATGAATGATTTGGTTACACACATTCATTCTTGTTTGACGATGGTCTACATATATTAGTGAATATGCATGGTGTCTTTGTTTATTATGGTCTCCAACATCACTCGTAACGAGGTGGTCCATATCCACAATGCACAGACCAATCTCGTTGGTGGTTAGCATTTTCGTAGGCAAAATCTTATTCGGGACCAATTTGTTGGACCAACTGACCGATTTGTCTTTTGTTTTATATTTTCCCAGTATGAATTTTGCCGCCAAAGGATAATCTGATTTTGAGTTGTGACATGGGTCCTACGTTCTTCCAATGCAACGTGGGTCCTACGTCATTCAAATGAATAATTAATATACCAACATAAAGTTTATCTAATGAAAAAATTCAAACAGGTGAAAATACACTCGTTTAGTTTATGTTTGTAAAAAATATTGTTATCATGAGCATTGAAATGATTAGATCATAAGAACATGTACTAAAAGTCTAAGAACAAATTGTATGGTCTACTAGGTACAATGGTAGACGCCATACTATATTCAACCTCAACACTTAAACAAAGCTGCAGAATTTAAACTAAGCAACGAGGGAAAGTATGGACTACTCTTGAAGTTTGAACTGCAGGACAGGAAACATTTTTTTTAAACGAGTAACATTGTCACATTGGTATTTATTCCTTCTTGTGGCTTCAAAGCCGTGATAGTTATTGTATGATTAGTTTGAATTTCCTTTTCATTGGGTTGTTAGAAGTTGCTTATAGTGGATCTGATTACAAAGAAGATTACACATCTGGATTCAAGCTAATACATCTAGATTAAGATAATTATTTAGATTTGGTAAATTTACTTCTAGACAATTAGTCATGAACTTTTATTATTGCCAAGTGATCACAGCTTTATTAGATATCCTTAAAAGAAAATTAAATTTAAGAAATTAAAGAAATAATATAGTAATGAAACTTTTATATCAAGATAAGTATTGACGGTAGAGAATGAGAATACTACTACTAACTATACATTTAAAGAAAAAACGAAACTAATCAACTAAGTAAGGATTTATTTATTTCAATAAACTAAGAGCTTTTCAATATTTAGGGTGAATATATTTCTTCAAATATTGGCATGAAAATGAATGAATCTTATAGAGTATATAGAAACTAATTATCAAAGTGATGTAAAGCGCCAAAATTCATTTTTTATAATAAAATAAATAAATTTTGAACCAATAAATAACCAAACAGCTTAACAAATCAAACACATCTCCAAAATAGTCACCGCCCAATAGAAATTCTTCTTTTTCTTGAGAGAGAAAGAGAGGGAGACAAGTTTGGTCTGGATAAAGACATTCATTTCAAATTTTGTCTGCAAAATTCTCACGGGCGTTCGGAGACAGAGGTGGTGCACAAGAATCTCTCCCCCGTCCCACACAAGACTCGTAAGAAAACAATCTCTTTTTTTTTTGTCACCCTGTTCTTCCTTGAAAGTCTGATTCTTTTCTATAAAATTGTTCACAAAACCTTAAGAATCTCCTCTATCGTTTCCCACCTGGATTTCAAATTTCACATTTAAAAAAAAAAATTTTGACTATTTCTCCATCTGGGTTTGTTAATGCGTGTTGGTTTCCACTTTTGAATTGTTCTTCTGCGACTCTCTCTTTATCTCTTTGAACCAATCCTTGTTCCTTAACCAATCTAACTTTTATAAAGCTGTAACCTTTATAAAGATTGAGATCTTACATAATTGAATTGGGTCTTCGGAAATCTGTGTAAAAAAAAGAGACTCTTTTGTTTTGTGTTCCGTTCCGTAGTGGAATGGGAAGAGAAGTTGTTGAGGTGCTTATGGACCGAAACGCCGGCGTTTCAAGCGGTAGGGTTCACGTTGCTCCTAAGATAGCTGCAGCTGCGGAATCTGAGACTGAGGAAGAGATTGAAGTCAAGGAATGCACCGAGGAGGATTCTCGTTCTGAGAATAAACCAAAAGTTGAAACTGGAGCTCAAAACTCGCCTAAAACCCCTAAAGTTCCAAAGGTAAAAAAAAAACTCATTTCAGACAAACGACGTTATGTTTTGTAATTAGTTTGAGAGGTGTAAATGATGTGACTTTACCTGTTTGTTCAATGTTCTGTCTGCAGTGTGATGCTCCTCTTCTCCCGGTGAGGAAGCCCTTGCAACCAGAGAACAAGAAGCATGTAGATGAAGATGATAATGTCTCCATTGCTTCTTCGTATGCTTTGCCTGCCTCTATCACTTGATCATTATCTTGTTTATGTATAATGTTCCTTAACGTTATTAACTCACAGCGTGGCAACTTCCTTGAGGAGGGCCAAGTCCGGAGTGACTCATGGAAGCGCTCCAACGTTTAGGAGTGCTCAGCGTGCTGAGCAGCGCAAAGAGGTAACTAAAAATCTTCCACCTTTGCACTCACTAATATAAAGTCTACTTTTTTATGTTTATTAATTGATCATTTTTTGTGGGGTTTGTGTGGTTTTAGTATTACCAAAAGCTTGAGGAGAAAAACCAAGCGCTTGAAGCCGAAAGGAACGAGCTTGAACAAAGGCAAAAGGTAAAGTCCATATAGTTGATGCAGTCTTTTCTAAATCTAAATGGTAAATTCAATGTTTTTTTGCAGGAAGAACAAGAAGCAGCGTTGAAAAAACTTAGAAAAAATCTCAAGTTCAAGGCTAAACCTGTCCCCAACTTCTACTACGAGGCGCCTCCTGCCAAACCTGAACTCAAGAAGGTATATTTAACTCGTATATGTTTGTTCTTGTGACAAAAGTAGCTTATGTTATGTATATTTCTAGGTGCCTTTGACCCGTCCCAAGTCGCCAAAACTCATCCTTTCTCGGAGAAAGAGCTGCAGCGACGCAGTCAGCTCGTCCTCGTCCCGTGAAGAGGTGCCGAAGACAGCATCTAACCGGAACCGACACAGCACCGGAACAGTTCAGAACAAGATCACCAATGCTGAGCACGACAGCCCTCGCTCCAGATCAGGCAAGGGTAAAAGTGGGCTTAAACCAGTCAACGAGTCCTTGGAAGAAGCTTGTGAGGCTTGAAATGACGATGATTGATGCATTTGTGTCGTTGGTCTGTGTTTAACTTTGATCTCACTGGAGAAAATTTAAAATTCAAAACAAAGACTCTTTGTTTTTCGGTTATATCCGGTATATGTGGTTGGTTCACAATGTAACCGTCTTTCTCGGATTTTTATTTGTAACGTGAAACTTTGATGTTGATTGTTGAAGAAAACTCCTAATGTTGAAAATTTGTATAATTTTGAGTGTTTTCCGATTAATCAAACAAAATATTTTACAATCGATTACTGATGGATTAAGTTCCGGTTAAGAGAAATTTTATAATTTTCTAACAAACTTGTGATATATCCAAAGAGCAAACCACAGTGGAAAGCAAAACCGGCACCAAACATTTAACCCTAAACCGGCAATCAAAATAAATAAAAATCCTAAAAAACCAAAACCAAACCGAGTGGTGTTTATATCCAGAGAGCAAACCAGTAGCAAGCAAAACCGACATCAAACATTTAACCTAAACCGGCGATTAAAATAAGTAAACCCTAAAAACCCAAAACCAAACCGAGTAAAGTCAATAAACCAAACCAAACGCTAGCACTTTCCCGACCACCGCTTGAATGTTTGCCACGGTGGTGGGAAGCAGCAGCAGCACCGCCAACTAACGGAATCACTCCTCTTCCACCTTTGCGGCCTCCGCCTCCACCTCCACCGAAACTGCGTCCGCCTCCACCAAAACTACGTCCACCGCCACCTCCGCCGCCTCTGCCGCCTCCACCGCCCTTTTTAACAACGACAGATAAATCCGCCGTTTTGCCAGCGAAAGCTTCACCGTCCGGCTTCGATTCATGATTTGGAGCAGCGGAGATCGCTTGAAAAGAGTGGTTGTGGTGGAGATAGACTAAAAATAGAAAGTATAGAAGCAAAAATGCTTTCCGACAACCCATAATTGCTGTCTCTTTGCTTTTTCTGCCACTTCCGTGTTTCTTCTTCATTTATACAGGTTGTAAGAAAAGGGTATAAACGTAATTTAACGAATTTCTTAGAGATAGTTTCTTTAAATTAAGTTATCTTATCTTAGCCGCCCTCCTTCCAAAATTCACAACCTAAACCATGGGCCTTCTTTAATCACTCGGTCTTCTTAATCTCTCCAACCTCTGAAGACGGATATAAGAAGACGGAGTGCAAACGGATATAGATTATGAGATATGAGTGATTAAACCATGGCCACTTCTTTAATCACTCCGTCTAAGAAGCTATCAACTTATATAAAGCATTCTGATTCCCAGAAACGGATATATAGATTATGAGATATGAGTCTAGCCAACAACAAGCATTGGTGTTTGGTTGGCCTTACTTTGAGTTCAGCTAGTTTAATTTTCAAATGATGGCTTGTTGTTACAGAAAAATGGAACTTTGAGGATCTTTTGGACAAGTCTTTGGCTACTGAATGTTAATATCTTTTACTAGGTGGAATTTTTGTTTTCTTGGTGGAATGTTGTTATTGAGATTTATGTTGTTAAGGATCATATCCGTCTTTGAGCTCGTGATCACACCAGAGGAAACGCAATGAGAGTTAGAAACGGAATGACAAAGCAAAGTTTGGTCTTCATTTGTGAGTCCAAGTGTTCTTGTAGTATGTAATGGTTTGTCTTAAAATGAATGGCCTTCTTGTTGCAGATCATGGAACTTGGATATTTTTTGAACATGTCTTTGGCTGTTCATTGTTAATTCCTCAAGTCGTAACAGCTTTTTTTTAAATGAGAAAAAAACTTGTCTTTTGTTACAGATGAAGTGTCCAGCTTCAACTTTTACATAATTTAGGCTATGATATGAACAATACATGTAATCTCTCTAACCACAGACACAAAACGTTAGAGAAGAAGTAATCTGATGAAGAGCCCTTCTTTGTACTTGACAGCTTTTGAGATTAAACAGGAGCAAGCTATCATGTGTGTTGTTTACCAAGCTACTACTCAAGGTCCCAAACTTGCACACACTCGTCTCCTCCTGACAGCGAACATTATGCTGACACAAAGATCCTCCCATCGTAAGGCTTTTAACTTATCTTGCTCTATGAACCTGACTCTGATACCAAATATAGTCTCAAAAATTGTATATGATCACAATAAAGAACTCTTTTTATTAGCTTAAGAAAATAACTCAAAACTTAATCACTCCAAAACACAATCTCTAAAACTCTTGCATCTTCTTATATAGACTTTAAATTTCCTAAACTCATAAAAACTAACTCTCCTAAACATATCTCGATTAGGATTCGTGTAACTTGTTCGCCAAGTTAACTTTATGATTATCTCCAACAACAGCCTTCCTACCTATACTAAAAATTAAGCTTATTTGGTTAAGTTAGAAAATGCTAAGCTGAAGCCAAATTGTTGATGCTTGTCGGTATTGCCACATAATCCAAGTTCACAAAACGCTCTTACAACTCATGTCAAAGTGGAATATACAATTGCAAACCACAGCTAACACTACAAAGACTAGTTTCTTGAATCCAAAATCATTCTTCTTCAAATCCAAGAGTAGACAGCAAAAAGGACAGGCAGTGACTGACTCTGATTCCATCATGTGTGAGCTGATTGCGAAGACAATATCCTTGAATGGTTATGCTCACCTTCGTAAGTCACAATTAACATCGAAGTTTCATCTACACATCGCTCCACATGCTTCCTTGCAGGACAACCTCTCACACTGCTGCACTTGTAGTATCCCCTGCACATGAATCAAATGAGTATATTGACACCAAAAAAAAGATGAATATATATATATATATATATATATACCGTGGATGTGGTGAGCCCTTGATAGGTTTCTGACCATACTTCCTCCATGAATACTCATCTGGAGGAATATCTGCAATCTTGTTGCTGATTGCAGGCACCTTGATTGATCTTTTCACCCTATGTTTCCTGTAAACAAACTCTAAAACCATTACAAAAGAGATACAACACAGTTGACAAAGTCACATTGCTACAAAGAACATGACCAACCTCTTCTTGGAACAATGACATTTGCTTCGGCTTCCGCATTTCAAACTACCAGAGCACATCTTCCTGGATAATCCGGTTAACTGGAACGAGGTCCTATCGTAGTCCACCACACTAGTATCCATACTAAGAGATGATACAAACGATCTTGATCCGTTTGATGCACTAGGTGTATAGCAGCTACTACCAGATCCATCAAACGTCAGGTTTGCACCGCTATTGCTCCTAGAGTAAGCTATTTGCTGGTGGTTGTGGATTAACTGATAAGGAGGTCGAAAGGGCGGTGGCTTTGACTCCAGTAACGACTTCTCAACACACATTTGGTGGCTAAGTGGGTGACCCAATTGGTGTCTTGGGTCAACGTCATCATAAGAAACAGAGGCTGGAACCATCTGAAGAGGCTCAGGTGCAAGAACTTGAGTGTAATCACTACTCACTTCGTTACCACAGCAAACAGGGCTCTCCAAGAAGATATGCTGAGGAAAAGATGGACTGAACTTTCCATGACCTGAACCACTGGTTAAAAGAGAGGCTACTCTCTTGAACTTGGAAACTACTTCTCTTGATTCAACCATTAGAGATTTGGAATCACTGCTGGTTTGTTGTTGTGACAAGAGGTTTAAGACTCCATAACAGCTTTCTATAGCTAATTTGCTAGCAGCTTCAACATCCTCCATGTTTTTTTAGTTTCTTCCACCCAAACTAGTTTTAACACCAAAGTCTTAACTAGAGAGCCAAGAGAATCATACATCAAACCTAGATGGAGTTTACAACTTACAACAAAAGATCCTGAATTCCAAATCCTGGTGAATCTAAACAGACAAGACATGAAAAAGAATGCAACATTTATAGCTAATTAGACCAAATCAAGAACTCAACACCTAAACACTCTATGATAAAACCAATCACCATAAGTTCCTTCCTCAACTAGCTGAATCTTTCCAAATCACTTCACAGGAAGAGTACTGAGTAAAATAGAAACTAAATTCAATTCAAGAGCAAAAATATGAGATCTTTTGTCTATATAAGGTTAGCTCATAAGAAGGAAAACTAAACAAAGAACTCCATGAAAGGAAAACGAGAACCTTTTGAGACACCCTAAGGATAAAATTAGATAATGAGCAAGAAGAAATGACCCAGGGGAGATTAGGATAAAACAAAAGAGAAAGATTGTTCCTGTGTTGTTTGTTGGTTTGTGAGAGATAGAGATGGGTTGAGAAAAAGTGTCAAAGGTTATGACTTTTGCTTTCTCCACTTTGTGGGTGGGGTAGAGTTAGACTTTTCTTTTTACTTAAAAAAATCCCCCCACCACCACACCCACTACACATTTTAAAATATTAAAAGAAGTTCATAATCTTCAAACAGACAAAAGCTAAAGTTGAGTAAACAATGTTTATATAATTACAGTAAAGACATTTGAGCAGAGAGGTGGTCGTCGCAGTCTCAGAGGAGAGAAGAAAACAGAGCCAACTGTACAAGGTTCACACCTGCTTTATCCATTTTAAATCTATATTATTAAAATAGAAGCACCCATTTGAAAATGTTATTACTTCATTAATTAAACTCCCTATTTTTTCTTTGTCTTTTTCAGTTGCATTTATGAAATATCCTAAAACGAATAAAACTGCATAATTTATTACTTGTTTTTCAGTTACATTAATAAAATATGCTTAAATGAATTTAAACTTCTTATTTTATTGTTTGTTTTTTTCAGTTACCTTAATGAAATATCCGTAAATAAATTTGAACATAATGAGTTATCCTGACGTGCATAATTTTAATAATGGAGATTTTAAAAAATGTGCATCATTAAAATGTTACATAAAACATACAACATTAATATATAACATGCATCAATAAAACTAGAATTTGACTCACACAATTGTACGGATATTATTTTCAGTTGATTAAATTAAAAAATATTTATTTATTCAAAAAATATTTAAGAATGACTATGTTTTTAAAAATTATATGGTATTATTTGCTCATAACTCATTTGTCATTTGCTAAATTGTTAGAAATAAAATTTTAGCATAATATAACTCAGTTGTCATTTGCTAAATTTATGGTTTTTATTTATATTTTTTATTATTTAATTATAAT